>NW_016803143.1:0-750 GCF_001698545.2 Rhinopithecus bieti
ACTTGTTTACCAAGGCGAGTATTTACTGATGAATCCACTCGGAGCAAAGTGTGAGGGACAGGATGGTGGACAATAACGACAGCTGGCATTTCTTGGGTGCTTGTGAAGAGCGAGGCACCATCTTAAACCTTTTCCCTAAAGCATAGTTTCTCAGCTTCAGCACTACTGATGTTTAGTATTGGCCAGTTCTTCCCAATAGAGGGTTTGTGCGTTGCAGAGATTTCAGCAGCACCCCTGGCCTCTACTCACTGGGTACCAGTAGCGCCTTCCTAATCGTGACAACCAACAATGTCTTCAGATATTGCCAAATGTCTCCACCCTGGGATAAGAATCACCCCTGGTTGAGAACCACTACCCTATATTTACTCATTTTACCTTAAAACAACTCCATGAGGTGGGTGCCATTATTGTCTCCATTTTACAGATTGAAAAATGGAGGCACGCTATGACTTGCTGAGTAAAGACTATGAACCAGAATGATGTGACATGGGAAGGGGGGTCATCAGGGAGACCTCACTCAAGAAGTGACCTTAGAGGAGAGACCAGAAGAAGGTGATTGAGGGAGGGAGGTGCTGTGGCCCCTTGGCATTTCCACAGGATGCAGATCCCCCCAGAATTTGTATGTTCAAATCCTAACCTCCAAGATGATGGTATTAAAAGGTGGGGCTTGGGCCCGGCACGGTGGCTCATACCTGCAATCCCAGCATTTTGAGAGGCTGAAGTGGGTGGATCACCTGAGCTCAGGAGTTC
>NW_016803144.1:0-2382 GCF_001698545.2 Rhinopithecus bieti
TATAAATCTATAAACATATGAACTAAATAAGTAAAATAATTATAAATATATACAAATACATATAAGCTAACTCATATAAATCTATAAAAATATATAAACAAAATGAAATAAAAGCATTATAAATATATGAAATATATGTAAACTAAATAAAAGTATTTACAAAGGTATAAAGATGTATAAGCACAAAAAGGAATAAATGAATAGCAAATAAAAGTTGTCGTACTCTAAAGCCCTCAGAAGGAATGAAGCTTACCAGCACCTTGATCTGGGACCCCTGGCTCCCCACATTGTCAGAGAGGCAGGATTCTCAAACCGCCTTCTGGCTCCCAGCATCGTGAGAGAGTGCACTGCTATCGTTCACGTCACCCTGTCGGTGTTACCGGGTGGTGGTAGCCCCGGTGAACTCACCCAGGTACCCACAAAGCATGTTTCCTCCTGAGTTCCCAGCTCAGCTGCCTCCTGTTGTGGGGGCTGAGACGCTGTGTCTCCCTGGGCAGAACCCTTTCATTCTGAAAGGGAGGCGTGAGAGCTGGAGCTCCTGGGATCTTGAACATGCTGTGGATGGAGGGAGTGTAGCTGAAAGGACAGCCACCTTCCATCGTTAGCACGTAAGTCACCAAGGACCTTTCCCAGTTGCCTGTCCCAGTTAAGTGTGTCAGAATCTCTTCAGAGCATCACGCAGAGGTGTAAAGCCCTGGAAGCCCCTTGCTGCCTGGCGTTGCTCTTGTTCTAATAGGGGGACAGGTGAGGAGGAGGGACCATCCGCAGGTGTGAAATGGACAGAATATCTGTGGCGGGGATGGTGATTTCTGTTGCCAGCGGACTCTGCCTGGTGGTAGTGCGGGGGACTTGTGAAACATTTGGAATTGTCTTCCAAACATGTAGAGATTTCTCGAGGAACTTAAAACAGAGGCTGGGCATGGTGGCTCATGCCTGTCATCCCAGCACTTTGGGAGGTGGAGGCGGATGGATCATCTGAGGTCAGGAGTTCGAGACCAGCCTGGCCAACATGCTGAAACCCCGTCTCTACCAAAAATCCAAAAATTAGCCGGGTGTGATGGAAGGTGTCTGTCATCCCAGCTACAGGGGAGGCTGAAGCAGGAGAATCGCTTGAACCTGGGAGGCAGAGGTTGCAGTGAGCCGAGATCACACCCCTGCACTCCAGCATGGGGGATAAGAGCAAAACTCTGTCTCCAGACAAAAACACAAAAGAAAAGAAACAGAACTGCTATGTCACCCGGCAATCCCATGACTGGAGACATTGTCCTGTCACAAAGACACATGCACCGGTATGTTCATCACCATCCTAATCACAGCGACACAGGTCACTGACAGTCAACACAGGTACCCATCCATGGTGGACTGGGTAAAGAAAAGGGGCTATATCTGCACCATAGGGTACTTTGCAGCCGTGAGGAGGAATAAAAACACAGCCGGGCGCGGTGGCTCACATGTGTAGTCCGAGTACTTTGGGAGGCTGAGGCGGGTGGATCACTGGACGTCAGGAGTTCCAGACCAGCCTGGTCATCATTCATGGTGAAACTCCATCTCTACTAAAAATACAAAAATTAGCCCGGTGTGGTGGCGCGTGCCTGTCATCCCAGCTACTCAGGAGGCTGAGGCAGGAGAGGAGCTTGAACCCGGGAGGCAGTGGTTGCGGTGAGCCGAGATCGCACCACTGCACTCCTGCCTGGGCAATAGAGTGAGACTCCATCTCTAAAAAAACCAAAAACTAAAACTAAAAAAACGCAGGTGCTTTGCAGCAACATGGATGAAGCTGGAGGCCACAGTCCTAAGTGAAGTAACAGAGAAACAGAAAGCCAAATACTGCTGGTTCTCCTGTATAAGTGGGACCAAAACAGTGGCCCATGGACATCAAGATGGGAGCACTGCACTGGACAGTACGAGAGGGAGGTGGCAAAGGAGTGCAAACCTGAGTAGCAGATGCTGTGCTCCTTTGCATCCCAAACCTCAGCATCACTCAATAAATCCAGGTGACAAACCTGCACGTGTACCTCTGAATCTATTCATAAAAATAAAAGTTGAAGGCCCAGCATGGTGGCTCAGGCCTGTAATCCCAGCACTTTAAGAGGCCGAGGCGGGTGGATCCCTGGAGGTCGGGAGTTCGAGACCAGTCTGGCCAACAGGGAGAAACCCCGTCTCTACTAAACATACAAAATTAGCCGGGCATGGTGGCACGTGCCTGTAATCCCAGCTGCATGGGAGGCTGGATGGAAGAATCGCTTGAACCTGGGAGGCAGAGGTTGCAGTGAGCTCACGTCATGCCACTGCACTCCAGCCTGGGTGACGGAGAAAGACTGTGTCTCAAAAGTAATAATAATGGCCGGGCGCGGTGGCTCAAGCCTGTCATCCCAGCACTTT
>NW_016803145.1:0-1149 GCF_001698545.2 Rhinopithecus bieti
TCTAAGGATATTTCCTTTGTCACCATAGGCTTCAATGTGATCAAATTTATCCCTTCTCAGATTCCCAAAAACAGTGCTACGAAACTGCTCCATGAAAAGAATGGTGTAACTCTGTGAGATGAATTCACACATCACAAAGCTGTTTCTCAGAAAGCTTCCTTCTGGTTTTTATCTGAGAACATTTCCATTTTCACCACTTTCCTCAATGCGCTCCAGAATATCCCATTGCAAATTCCATGAAAAAAGTGTTAGCAAAATGCTCAATGAACAGAAAAGTGTAACTACGTGAGATGATTTCACAACTCACAAAGCAGTTTCTCAGAGAGTTTCAAGTATTTTCTGAGGATATATACTTTTTCACCACAGGCCTCAATGTGCTCACATATATCCCTTTGTGGGTTCCACGAAAATATTGTGAGTAAACTGCTCCATGAAACGAAACGTGTAAATCTGTGAGATGAATTCCCACATCACAAAGCAGTTTCTCAGAAGGCTTCTTTTTGGTTTTTGTCTGAGGATGTTTCTTATATCACCATAGGCTTCAATGTGCTCCCAAATATCCTATTGCAGATTTCATGAAAACAGTGTTAGCAATCTGTTTCAATAAAACAATCGTGCATTTATCTGAGGATATTTCCTTTATCACCATAAACTTCAATGTGCTGTGAAATATCCCTTTACGGATTCCAAGAAAACAGTGTTAGCAGATTGTTTAATGAAAATAACATTGTAACTCTGTGAGCTGTATTCACACATCACAAAGCAGTTTCTCAGAAGGCTTCTTTTTGGTTTTTATCTGAGGATATTTCCTTTGTCACCATAGGATTCAATGGGCTCCCAAACATCCTCTTGCATTTTCCATGAAAACAGCATTAGCAAAATGGTGTATTAACAAAAGGTGTAACTCTGTGTGATAAATTCACACATCACAAAACAGTTTCTCAGAAAACTTCTTTCTAGTTCTTATGTGAGGATATTTCCTTTTTCACTATAGGACTCAAAGTGTTCCCAAATATCCCTTTTCAGATTCCACAAAAAGAGTGTTAGCAAACTGCTCCATGAAAAGAAACCTGTAACTCTGTGAGATGAATTCACACACCACAAGAACTTTCTCGGAAAGTTTCTTTCTATTTTTTGTCTGAGGATATT
>NW_016803146.1:0-1302 GCF_001698545.2 Rhinopithecus bieti
AATACAAAAAAAAAAAACAAAAACAAAAAATTAGCCAGGCGTGGTGGTGGGCGCTACTCGGGAGGCTGAGTCAGGAGAATAGCGTGAACCAGGGAGGCGGAGCTTGCAGTGAGTCGAGATCGCACCACTGTACTCCATACTGGGCAACACAGCGAGACTCTGTCTCAAAAAAAAAAAAAAAAAAAACTCAGGGCGCAGTGGCTCACACCTGTAATCCCAGCACTTTAGGAGGCCGAGGTGGGTGGATCATGAGGTCAGGAGATGGAGACTATACTGGCTAACATGGTGAAACCCCATCTCTACTAAAAATACACAAAATTAGCTGGGCATGATGGTGGGCGCCTGTAGTCCCAGCTACTCGGGATGCTGAGGCAGGAGAATGGCGTGAACCCCAGAGGCTCAGCTTGCAGTGAGCCAAGATAGGGTCACTGCACTCCAGCCTGGGTGACGGAGTGAGACTCCTTCTCAAAAAAAAAAACAAAAAAAAAACAAGTAATTTTAATTTGTCTTAATTTTAAAAATTAATATATACGTTTCATAGTTTTTGTTTTGTTTTGTTTTGTTTGTTTTTTTGAGACAGAGTTTCACTCTTTCACCCAGGCTGGAATGAAGTGGCACAGTCTCGGTTCACTGCAACCTCTGCCCCCAGGGTTTAAGTGATTCTCCTGCTTCAGCCTCCTGAGTAGCTGGGATTACAGGCGCGTGCCACCACACCTGGCTGATTTTTGTATTTTTAGTAGAGACGGAGTTTCATCACCATGTTGGCCAGGCTGGCCTTGAACTCCTGACTTCAGGTGATCCACCTGCCTCAGCCTCCCAAAGCACTAGAATTACAGGTATGAGCCACCGTGCCCAGCCCACAGTATGTTTAAGAGCAGCAAACAGCATCTTAAAATTAAACAAATGGGAGTCACAGTGCTAAGAAGGGTAGGAACCACTGGCAAAATGACACCATAGTTAAATCATTCATTAATTCTTTTTTTTTTTCTCTTGAGACAAAGTCTCGCTCTTGTCTCCCAGGCTGGAGTGCAATGGCGCAATCTCGGTTCACTGCAACCTCCGCATCCCGGGTTCAAGCGATTCTCCTGCCTCAGCCTCCTGAGTAGCTGGGATTACAGGCGCCTGCCACCATGCCCAGCTAAGTTTTGTATTTTTAGTAGAGACGGGGTTTCACCATGTTGGCCAGTCTGGTCTTTAATTCCCGGCCTCCGGTGATCTGCCTGCCTCAGCCTCCCAAAGTGCTGGGATTACAGGCATGAACCACCGTGCCCAGCAATCATTCATTAATTTTATTTATTTATT
>NW_016803147.1:0-2221 GCF_001698545.2 Rhinopithecus bieti
CAATAAAGTTGAAGAATTATTAAAAGACATTTGTAGTAAACTGTAAAAGCAAACTGACAAAGCTTGTAAGTTGTTTTAAAAAAAAAAGGGTGCAAAAGTAAAGTAAGAATAATGTTCCTGATGTGGGTGTGGGGAGATGCTTACATTGCTTGAATTTTGGTGGAAATGAGTAGGACCCAGAGAGTCAGCCAGATGGCTAAGTGAGATTGGATCTCAAGGGAACTCCTGCAAAGTCTTTGATCTCTCTGTGGTAAAGGATTAATTGCCCATGAAGCATAAGTCAATGAACTAGATCAGTAAAACTTCAACCCTGCTGCATGCTAATATTACCTGAGAAACTTTTAAAGTAAGGATCTAGGGCAGGGTGCAGTTCCACATGCCTGTAACCCCAGCACTTTGGGAGGCCAAGGCAGAAGGATTGTTTGAGCCAAGGAGTTTGAGACCATCCTTGGCAACACAGTGAGACCCCCGTCTCTACCAGAAAAAAAAAAAAAATTAGCCAGGTTTGGTGGCATATGCCTGTAGTCCCAGCACTCAGGAGGCTGAGGCAGGAAGATGGCATGACCCCAAGACTTTGAGGCTGCAGTGAGCTCTGATCGCACCACTGCACTGCAGCCTGGGTGACAGAGGGATACCCTATCTCAAATAAACAAATAAATATCTTGGCCGGACAAGGTGGCTCACTCTTGTAATCCTAGCACTTTGGGAGGCTGAGGCAGGCATATCACCTGAGGTTGGGAGTTCAAGACCAGCCTGGTCAACATGGTGAAAGCCATCTCTACTAAAAATAAAAGAAGATTGGCCTGGTGTGGTGGCTTACGCCTGTAATCCTAGCACTTTGGGAGGCTGAGGCGGGTAGATCACCTTATGTCAGGAGTTCGAGTACAGCCTGGCCAACATGGCGAAACCTCGTCTCTACTAAAAATACAGAAAGTAGCCGAGCATGGTGGTGGATGCCTATAATCCCAGCTACTTGGGAAGCTTAGCAGGAAAATTGCTTGAAACCAGTTTGGCAGGGCAGAGGTTGCAGTGAACTGAGATTGCACCACTGCACTCTAGCGTAGGCGACAGATTGAGACTCCATCTCAAAAAAAATTAGCTGAGCTTGGTGGCAGGTGCCTATAATCTCAGCTACCCAGGAGGCTAAGTCAGGAGAATAGTTTGAACCCGGTAGGCACAGGTTGCAGTGAGCCAAGATCGTGCCATTGTACTCCAACCTGGGCGATAAGAGTGAGACTCTGTTTTGGAAAAAAAGCCTAGGCTGTACCTCAGAATAATTGATCCTTTTTTTTTTTTTTTTTTTTTTTTTTTTTTTTTTTTGAGATGGAGTTTCACTCTTGTTGCCCGGGCTGGAGTGCAATGGTGCAATCTTGGCTCACTGCAACCTCCACCTCTCAAGTTGAAGCAATTCTCCTTAGTCTCCCGAGTAGCTGGGGTTACTGGCGTGTGCCACCATGCCTGGCTAATTTTTTTTTTCCCCAAGACAGAGTCTTGCTCTGTCCCCAAGGCTGGAGTACAGTGGCAAGATCTCAGCTCACTGCAACCTCTGCCTCCGGGTTCAAGTAATTCTCCTGCCTCAGCCTCCTGGATAGCTGGGATTACAGGCATCCACCACCACGCTCAGCTAATTTTTGTAGTTTTAGTAGAGATGGAGTTTCACCATGTTGGCCAGGCTGGTCTCAAACTCGTGACCTCGTGATCCTCCTGCCTCAACCTCTCAAAGTGCTGGGATTACAGGTGTGAGCTCCTGTACTCGGCCCTAATTTTGTATTTTTAGTAGAGATGGGATTTCACCATGTTGGCCAGGCTGGTCTCGAACTCATGACCTTAGGTGATGCCTTGGCTCCCCAAAGAGCTGGGATTACAGGCATGAGCCACCACACCTGGAGTGATCCAAAATCTTAATTGAGATTTTGCGGAAGTGGTGGCTCTGGGAACGGTATTTTTTAAAAAATTGTCCAGGTGATTACTATGGGCAGACAAGGTTGAAATTCCACAATGTAGATGCCAATATGTAAGACATCAAACAACACTGTTTGGGAAAATACGATTTTTTTTTTTTTTTGGCATGCAGTTATTCTGAGGTTTTTAAATTTTAAGTATAATGAAATTAGGAAAAAGTTGTAGATTTCTGTTAGGTGACATCAACAGAGGGTAAAAGGAAATTATAGCTTAAAAAAGGTTTCTATCTTAAAGTTGCTTAAAAAAGGTTTCTATCTTA
>NW_016803148.1:0-1811 GCF_001698545.2 Rhinopithecus bieti
AACATCACACACCGGGTCCTATCATGGGGAGAGGGGAGGGGGGAGGTATTGCATTGGGAGTTACACCTGATGTAAATAACGAATTGATGGGTGCTGATGAGTTGATGGGTGCAGCACACCCACATGGCACAAGTATACATATGTAACAAACCTGCACATTATGCACATGTACCCTAGAACTTAAAGTATAATAATACAAAAAAAAGAATGAAGCATCTGTAGGTGCTAAAAGGCCAAAAGTTCAGTTAAAAAATGATAACAATAAAGGCACACTAAAATTAGTGCATTTTTTTGGTGTTATAAATAGATACAAACTCCCACAATAATTTGATTTCTAAGGATTATTATAAATAAATAATAGAAAATATATGCAAAAAAAAAAAGAATTCAGCAAAGTTTCCGGATACAAAGTTAATGTACACAAATCAGTACCTCTTCCATACACCAACAGCACCAAGCTGAGAATCAACTAAAAATCTCAACTCCTTTTAAAATAGCTGAAAAGAATAAAAAAAAAAAAACCTTAGGAATATACCAAACCAAGGAGGTGAAAGACCTCTAAAAAGAAAACTACAAAACACTGCTGAAAGAAATCATAGATGACACAAACAAATGGAAACACAGCCCATGCTCATGGATGGGTAGAATCAATATTGTGGGAGTAGCCACACTGCCAAAAGCAATTTACAAATTCAATGCAATCCCCATTAAAATACCACCATCATTCTTCACAAAATCAGGAAAAACCATTCTAATATTCACATGGAACCAAAGAAGATCCCACAGAGCCAACGCAAGATTAAGCAAAAAGAATAAGTCTGGAGGCCTCACACCAATTGATTTCAAACTATTTATAAGGCCTTACTCACCGAAACAGCATGGTACTTGTATAAAAATACACACATAGACCAATGGAACAGAATAGAGAACCCAGGAAGAAACTCAAATACTTACAGCCAACGATCTTTGACAAAGCAAACAAAAACATAAAATGGGGAAAGGACACCCTTTTTAACTCAAGATGGATCAAGGTCTTAAAATCTAAGACCTGAAACTATAGAAATTCTAGAAGATAACATTGAAAAACCCTTCTAGATATTGGCTTAGGCAAGAATTTCATGACCAAGAACCCAAACGCAAGTGCAATGAAAACAAAGATAAATAGCTGGAACTTAATTAAACTAAAGAACTTTTGCACAGCAAAAAGAACAGTCAGCAGAGAAAACAGACAACCCACAGAGTGGGAGAAAATCTTCACAATTTATACATCTGACAAAGGACTAATATCCAGAATCTACAATGAACTTAAATCAGTAAGAAAAAGATGGACAATACCATCAAAAAGTGGGCTGAGGACATGAACAGACAATTCTCAAAAGAGGATATACAAATGGCCAACAAACATATGAAAAAATGCTCAACAACACTAATGATCAGGGAAATACAAATCAAAACCAAAATGCAATACAACCTTACCGCTGCAAGAATGGTCATAACCAAAAAATCAAAAAACAGTAGATTTTGGCATGGATATGGTGATCAGGGAACACTTCTACACTGCTAGTGGGGATGTAAACTAGTACAGTCACTATGGAAAACAGTGTGGCGATTCCTTACAAACTAAAAGTAGAACTGCCAGTTGATCCAGCAATCCCACTACTAGGTATCTTCAGAAGAAAAGAAGTCATCATACAAAAAACATACTTGCACACATATGTTTATAGCAGCACAATTCAAAACTGCAAAAATGTGGAATCAACCCAAATGCCCATCAACCAATAAGTGGATAAAGAAACTGTAATATATATATA
>NW_016803149.1:0-1167 GCF_001698545.2 Rhinopithecus bieti
TTTTTTTTTGGTGCGGTGTCTTTAGAGTTTTCTACATAAAATATTATATTGTCCAAAAGAGGAAAAAATGTAGTTTTTTCTTTCCATTTCTAATGTCTCTTGCTGCCTCTCTCTCTTTTGCATAATTGCTCTAGCTAGGACATTCAGTACTATGTTGAATAGAAGCAGCGAAAGTGAGTATCCTTGTATTCCTGATGTTAGAGGAAAAACTTACAAATTTCACCTTATAATATGATGCTAGCTGTATGTTTGCTATATACGCCCTTTTATTGTGTTGAGGTACATTTCTTCTATACCAGTTTGTTGAGAGTCTTATTATAAAAGGATGTTCAATTATGTCAAATACTTTTTCTGCCTTGTTGAGATGATTATGCGATTTCTGTACATCATTCTGTTAATGTGGTTTGTCGCGTGTATAGATTTGGCTTTGTTGAACCATTCTTGTATTCCTGGGATAAATCTTACTTGATGATGGTGAATTGTCAACAATCCTTTTAATGTAGTATTGAGTTTTGTTTGCTATGTTTTTGTTGAGGATTTTTATTCTTGTGTTTATCAGGCATATAGCCTTGTAACTTTTTTTTTGATTATAGTGTTCTTGTCTGGCTTTAATGTTAGTACCGGTAATGATACTTAGTGAAATGAATTTCGAAGTACTTCTTTCTCTTCAATTTTTTGAAACAGTTTGAGTTAGCTTGGTTTAGTTCTTCAAATGTTTGATAGAATTCATCAGTGAAGCCATCAGGTTATGGACTTTTCTTTGATGAGAGATATTTCGTTATTGATTCAATCTCCTGATTTGTTACTGGTCTGTTTAGAATTTCTATTTCTTCATGATTCAGTCTTAGTAGGTTGTATGGTCTAGAAACGAATCCATTTCCTCTGGTTATCCACTTTGAGGAGTGTATAATTGTCCATAGTGCTCTCCTGTAATCTTTTGTACTTCCATGCTGGTAGTTGTAATGTCTCCTCTTATATTTCTAATTTTATTTATTTGAATCTTCTGTATTTTTCTTGGTCCAGCTAAATGTCTGCTGATACTGTGTATACTTTCAAAAAGCCAACTCAATTTTATTAATGTTTTCTGTTACTTTTCTAGCCTCTATTTTATGTATTTTCATTTAGATCTGTATTATTTTCTCTCTTCTCCTTTTTTTTTTTTTTTTT
>NW_016803150.1:0-1168 GCF_001698545.2 Rhinopithecus bieti
AGCTCGTATTGCCAAGACAATCTTAAGTCAAAAGAACAAAGCTGGAGGGATCATGCTACCTGACTTTAAACTATATTACAAGGCTACAGTAACCAAAACATCATGGTACTGATACCAAAACAGAGATATAGACCAATGGAACAGAACAGAGCCCTCAGAAGTAATACTACACATCTACAGCCATCTGATCATTGACAAATCTGAGAAAAACAAGAAATGGGGAAAGGATTCCCCATTTAATAAATAGTGCTGGGAAAATTGGCTAGCCGGTAAGTAGAAAGCTGAAACTGGATCCTTTCCTTACTCCTTATAGGAAAATTAATTCAAGATGGATTAGAGACTTAAATGTTAGACCTAACACTATAAAAACCCTAGAAGAAAACCTAGGTAATACCATTCAGGACATAGGCATGGGCAGGGACTTCATTTCTAAGACATGAACATTTGACCACATCGAGATAAGACAGCCACGTGAAAAGGGCTTCCTGGAGAACCTCCAGCTGGTCTGCCCACTGGGAGTACAGGGTGGAGCCGCAGGAAGTTTGCAGCCATTTGCAGCAAGAAGGAGTCTGGCCTCTCCTGCTCCAGGCTGGTAACCTAGCATTCAATTTGTGGATGGGAGCCTGTTAACAGGAACCCCTCTTGCTTTGTTATGTTGTTTTTCCTTTTCACCCAATAAATTCCGTAACCCCTCACCCTTCAAAGTAGTTGTGTGCCTAATCTTTCCTTGTCATGTGACAAGAACCCGGGATTTTCCTACAACAAAGATAACCCCTCAGCCTTCAAAGTGTCTGCGTGCCTAATCTTTCCTGGTCGTGTGATAAGAACCTGGATTTTCCTACAACAAAGATAGCAGAATCTAAACATAATGAAATGTTGAGGGATAGCCAAAGAACCATCCAGCCTGATTACCTTTCGAAGAATCCCAGTCAGCATGCATACAGGTCTTCCAAACAAGCTTTTCACTGTTCCACTCTTAAATATAAACCAAAAATAAAAAATTACCCGATATTTGTAGAAAAGGAAAAAAACCTATCACATAAAATATAGAGTATATTAAAAAATAAAAGAAATAATTGGAGAAGCATAAACGAAAAAAGAAGAGAAAAAAATTCTTGTAGAAAACCATATATAGTTAATATCTTCAGGAGATGAGAAAAGTTATTGC
>NW_016803151.1:0-3545 GCF_001698545.2 Rhinopithecus bieti
GATGCATTGTTAAATCGTTTATTTGAAATTTTTCCTCTTTTTTACTGTAGGCACTTACAACTATACATTTCCCTCTGAGTATTGCTTTTGCTGTATCACATAGGTTTTGGTATGCTGTGTTTTCATTATCATGTGTTTCAAGAAATATTTCACCTTACTTCTTAATGTCTTCATTGACCCACTGGTCATTCAGAAACATATTGTTTAATTTGCATGTATTTGTACAGTTTCCAAAATTCCCCATTTTTAATTTCTAGTTTTATTCCATTGTGGTCAGAAAGGATGCTTGATATTATGTCAATTTTTTTTTAATGTTTCAAGACTTGTTTTGTGTGATCTAACGTATGGTCTATCCTTGAAAATGATTCCTATGCTGAGGAAAGAATGTATATTCTACAGCTCTTTGGTGAGGTCATGTTTTCCTGGATGGTGTTGATGCTAGTAGATGTTCATCAGTGTCTAGGCTTTGAGGGTTAGGTATTTATTGTAGTCTTCACTGTCTGGGCTTATTTGTAGCCATCCTTCTTGGGAAGACTTTCCATGTAGTTGAAAGATAAGGGTGTTGTGATCTAAGCTGTGTCTGCTTTAGGGGACACCCCAAGCCCAGTCATACTGTGGTTCTTGCAGACTCATGGAAGTACTGCCTTGATGGTCTTGGACGAGATCTGGGAGAATTCTCTGGATTACCAGGCAGAGACTCTTGTTCTTTTTCCTTACTTTCTGCCAAATATACAGACTCTCTCTCTCTGTTCTAAGCCACCTAAAGCTGGGGCTAGAGTCACACAAGCATCCCTGTGGTTGCCAACACTATGACTGCACTGGGTTAGACCTGAAGCCAACGCAGCACTGGATCTCACCCAAGGCCTGCTATAACCACTCCCTGGCTACTGCCTATGTTTGCTCAAGGCCCTGGGGCTCTACAATCAGCAGGTGGCAAAGTCAGCCAAGCCTGTGTCCTTCCCTTTGGGGCAACACAGTTCCCTGAGCCCCAGGTGAGTCCAGAAGTACCATCCAGGAGTTATGGACTAGAGTCAAAAACCTTAGAGTCAAAAACCTTAGATGTCTACCTGGTGTTCTATTGTATTGCAGCTGAGTTGGCACTCAAACCACAAGACCCAGTGACCCAGTCCTTCCTACTCTTTCCTTTCCTTTTCAAAGGCAGAGGAGCCTCACCCTGTAGCCAGCATCACCCCAGGTCATGAGGAGTACTGTCGGAGTAGTGCTGATGTTCCGTTAAGGCCCCAGGTCTCTTAAGTCAGCTTGTAGTAAATGCTACCTGGCCTGGGACTCACCCTTTAGGGCAGTGGGTTCCCCTCTGGCCAAGGGCAAGTCCAGAAATGCTGTTCAAAAGTCAAGTCCTGGAATTGGGGACCCCAGGAGCCCACTTGGTGATCCACCCCCTTGTGGCCATGCTGGTACCTAAGGTGCAAGACAAAGTCCCCATTACTTTTCCCAGGCAGAAGGAGTTTTGAACCACCACAGCTCGTTAGGTGCACAGTCTCACCTGAAGACAGCAAGCCTCAGAGGCTCAATCAAGGCTCTTGAAGTAGTACCTGGGTATTGCTGCTGGCTGTTCAGGGCCCAAGGGCTCTTCAGTTAGCCGGTGATGAATGCTGCTGGGACTGGGTCCTTTCCTTCAAGGCAGCGGGTTCCCTTCTGGCCCAGGGTGTGTCTAAAAATGTTGCCTGGGGGCTAGGGCCTGGAACGGGGTGGTGGGAAGTCATGCTTCATGACACTGGCCAGTGCCCAATTCTGCTGTGGCTGAGCTGGTATCTTAGATGTAAGACAAAGTCCTCCCCACTCTTTCCTTCCTTCTCAAGCAGAAGGAAGGGGTCTCTTTTGGATCAATGAGCTGTGCAGCTTGGGGTTAGGGGAGGGGTGATGCCATCACTCCTTTGGCTGCTCCAACTGGTGTCTCAGTAGGTCATGTGCGCCCCAGTCCACTGTCTCTGGGCCTAATTCAGCACTAGGACTTGCCTAAGAGTTGCAGTCCTTATGGCCTAGACTGTCTTTCAAGTTTACTTGGAGACACAGAGTGCTGTAGCCCTGGGTGGTGAGGTTTGTAGGCATTCAAGTTCAGATCCACCTGGGATCAGTGAGTCCTCTCTGGCTAGGGCTGGTTTAAGTACTCCTTCCATGGGCAGGCACCAGCTGAGTTTGGTTTGGTTTTCCTTTCTGTTCTAACAGGACAGCACTGAGTTCAGTGATTCACAATTGCAATGCTCTCTCTTCCCCAGTGCCCAGAGTTGTTCTCTGCACCACACTGCTGCTGCTGGGGTGGGGGAGGGGTGGCATCGGCTATTCAGGACTGTTTTTTTCTCTCTCTTCAGTGCCTCTTTAAGCGATATGAGGTTAAAACCAGGTATATGAGTGCTCATCAGATTTTAGGTTCTTATGAAGGTGTCTTTTTTCTCTGTAGATAGTTGTTAACTTGGTGTCTTTGCGAGGGAGACAATTGGTGAAGTTTTCTATTCTGCCACCTTGTTCTGCCCTCTGCCCATTTTTACAAATTTTTGAGTTGACATGTTTTCATTTCTTTTGCATACATACCTAGGGGTGGTTTTTCTGGGTGATATGCTAAGTTTTTGAGTAAGTACCAAACTGTTTTGCAAAGTGCCTACACCTTTTTGCATTCCCACCAGCAGTGTAGGAGAGTTCCAATTTCTCCATATCCTTGCCAATGCTTATTATCTTTCTTCTTGATTAAAGCCATCCTGTTCTAGTGGGTGTGATGTGGCATGTTGTCCCTTTGATTTGCATTTTCCTAATGAACTTGATGTTGAGCCTCTTTTCATGTACTTATTAGCCATTTATATATCTTTTTGGAGAAATGTCTATTCAGATACTTTGCCCAACTTTTAATTGGATTATTTGTCTTTTACTTATTGAGTTATGAGTTCTTTATATATTCTTGATACAAGCTCTTATGAGATATATGATTTGCAAATTTTTCTTCCACTATATGATTTGTCTTTTCAGTTTCTCAATGGCATCCTTTGAAGCACAAAAGTTTTATTTGGATGAAGTATAATTTATCAATTTTAATTTTATGGATAGTGCTTTGGGCATTACATCCAAGAACTCTGCACAATCTGAAGTCACAGGATTTTTTTCCCTGTATTATCTTCTAAGAGTTTTATAGCTTTATCCCATATATTTAGGTCTATAATCTATTTTGAGTTAATTTTTTCATATGGTATGCATTAAGAATCTAAATCCCTCTTTTTGCATGTGGATATCCAATTCTCCTAGACAATTTGTTGAAAAGACTATTCTTTCTGCACTGACTTGTGTTACCATGTTTGTCAAAAATCAATTGACCGGGGTGCACCCAAGGTGGCCGAATAGGAACAGCTCCAGCCTCTAGCTCCCAGCGTGAGCAACACAGAAGATGGGTGATTTCTGCATTTTCAACTGAGGTACTGAGTTCATCTCACTGGGGCATATCGGACAGTTGGCACTGGTCCACAGGTGCAGCCCGACCACTGAGAGCTGAAGCAGGGGGAGGCATTGCCTCACCTGGGAAGCACAAGGGAGAAGGAAAT
>NW_016803152.1:0-521 GCF_001698545.2 Rhinopithecus bieti
CCGTCTTAAAGGGAACCTACTGTTTGCTTTCTGTGACCACTCTCCTAATGCCTCCTGTCAAAAGCGGCTAGGACTCCCTGGGGTCCAATCCCTCTGTGTTTAATCTTCTGGCATCTCTATCTCACCTCATCAGGGAGGTGCGGAAGGCAGAAGAAAAGGAAGTCCCTGAGGACTCAGTGGAGGAATGTGCCATCCTCTCCATAGCTTGTTCAAATAGCTATGGCCCTTCTGAGTCCAACCAGCCTCACAAGAACTCCAAAATCACATTTGAGGAAGACCAAGTGGACTCAACTCTGCTTATCGACTGTGAATCATCTGATGGATGGCAGGATGCTCTAAACCTTGTCCCAGGTATCCTCTATTTTCCTTGTGTCTCATACCTCTGTCTAGGCTACGGAAGATCCATTCTGAGTACAGGCTGTACACGTACATATTGGTTTACTCAGAAACTAGGATGAAGCTAGCTGCGGTGACTGACACATATATTCGCAGCACTTTGGGAGGCCCAAGTGGGAGGATCA
>NW_016803153.1:0-362 GCF_001698545.2 Rhinopithecus bieti
CCCGAGTAGCTGGGACTGCAGGTGCTCCACCACGCCCGGCTAATTTTGTTTTTTAGTAGAGACGGGGTTTCTCCATGTTAGCCAGGCTGGTCTCAAACTCCTGGCCTCAGATGTGATCCACCCGCCTCAGCCTCCCCAAGTGCTGAGATTATAGGTGTGAGTCACTGTGCCCGGCCCCTCAATAGGTTTTAAGGAGCCCCCAAACCCTCCTCCTTTCTGGGCTCGACAAACTATACTGCTCCATCTTCCCCCGGCCACACGCCCCGCCAAGTACTGCACAGGGACCCCACCAAGGGGCCCTGCTCCATGAGATAATGTGAAATACGATTGTGGACCAAACGCAATAAAACCTCTGTTTGTAA
>NW_016803154.1:0-366 GCF_001698545.2 Rhinopithecus bieti
TTTTGGCTGGGCAGAAGAGTCTCTACAAACTTTGGAAGGTGTCCGCTGCATCCTCCATAGCCCTGTATCCCTGCTGAGGGTGATCTTCTTGGGGAGCGCAAAGTCCCCCTCATGAGCCAGAGCTGGCTGGCTGGAGACTCTTGCACAGCGCAGCCCCGGGGGAGGTGCAGGCGGCGTGGGCCTCTGGGTTGGGGGATCCCCACTTTCCTGGGTAAGAAAGGCAGCGCCAGCGCTCGCTCACCAACAGCTGGGCCCCGGTGTCGCAAGTGGATGTGAGTGATGCCTCCTTGGGGCCGTAGGGTTCCCAGGAAGGCTGCAGACCATGGCTGACTAATGGGCAGCGTGGTTGCCGCGATGGAAGGTGCC
>NW_016803155.1:0-14929 GCF_001698545.2 Rhinopithecus bieti
GTTTCCCAGGTGAGGCGATGCCTTGCCCTGCTTCACCTCTCGCTGTCGGGCTGCAGCAACTGACCAGCACCGATTGTCCGACACTCCCTAGTGAGATGACCCCAGTACCTCAGTTGAAGATGCAGAAATCACCGGTCTTCTGTTTCGCTCGTGTTGGGAGTTGGAGACTGGAGCTGTTCCTATTCGGCCATCTTCGATTGATTGTGTTTTGTCTGCCCAGAAGCTTTTCCCCTTTTGGGGGCAATATTCAAGTCTCACATGTTTAGAGGACTACTCAGTTCTCCTTTTACCATATTCCATTTACTCCAACCCTTGGTCCAATATGGCTGTTATTTGGCTGGATAACTGAAGTAGCAGAATAATTGGCCAATGGCAGTAAGCACGTGACTCAAACCTAGGCAATCAGTATTCTTCACTGGGTTTGTTTTTTCTTCCTTAGAATAAAAACCAGTGTGATGAAAGAAGCGATACAGGTTATTAGGTTTCCAGCTGTTAAATTTTTCTGAAATAGTTATTTTGGTGTGAATGTAGATGTGTATTTTACTAGGTAGCCCATTTAATTTAGTTTTCCAGTTGCATTGCTATCTACCTAGATAAAATAAGTTAACCAGCAGATAAAAACAAAATTCAGGCTCTTCAATAAAATGGCATTTTGATGATGTTTTCAGCTGTGGAGCTAATCATCTTTGAATTTAACTGTACCAGGCCCTTTCTTTGGTTTAGTTATATGAAGACAATAGAGTCCTTGTCTTATCTAAGTTGCTCTGACTCTGTAATTTTCTACCTGAGTGGAATTAGTTTGGGTTGCTTAAATACATGGTGATCAATCATTACATAGTAAATCACATCAATGAGTTTACATATATCATGGCTAAAGCCTACATGCTTAACTCTACAGATGGAAAAGCGGGGGATGACAGACTTTAGCACTGTGCCTGAGCATCATCCCCTTACTCTTAGTAGGAATCAGAGAGATGTGACCGTTGGCCCATAATAAACTATGAATTCACTTTCTTCCTCTGAAGGAAGGAATTGACATGACAAACAAAGGAGTTTTTAGCATTGCCAGGGGATATTTAAAAGCACTTTAACCGCGGTGAAAGAAAAGCACCAATAATAAAAAAGTCATATAAATAATATATAATCCCTAACTCCTGACACTGGTAGTTCTTTGCTCATGCTCTTACAATAATATTAAATCATTATTACCAGGAGACCTAAATTTATAAACCAAGTTTAGCCTCCAAGCAAGTTCACAATTGCCTCTCTAGGCAGGAATGTTGGTTTTTTTACTTACTTTTCTGCTTGCCTTGTAATTTGAAATTGTACTCATAGTGTGGCAATAAACTTGTAATAGTCAGCTTTTAGAATTACTAGACATCTCCTTGGTATGAAAAAGCAATCCAAAGCCTCCGGAACAGTATATTGATTAATTTTAAAACCAATCCAATAATTTTTCTAGTGCAAGAATGGAATGCATATTATTTTATTTAAAAACTAAAGAATGCATGCCCAAATAGTCTCAGATAATAGTTGAGAGCTAGTTCCCTTGGGTACAGTTGCTACTTTTTCAATTGTTTTGGAGTAGCAAATACAAGAATAGAAGATAAAGTACTTGCAGGCTTCTTCAATAAGACATCCCTTATTGCTATAAAACTACCTTGGGCTAATTCCACACTAAAACTGACAGAGCATGAAATTCAAGAAATTACATTTTTAAAAAGACCTGAAATGCCAATTTTAAATCACAGTATAAACCACCAAAGTAACTTTTAGAGTTTTTGAAATAAGCAAAATATCAACTGTGTGATGAAACTTAAGATATAAAACTGTGAGCATATTATTTCTCATGAAATTCTAGATTGATATTCACACAGCTCCAATATTACATGTAATCAAGCACAGTAAGAGGCCTGGCACTTAGTAGGTATTCCAAAAATGTTGAATTACTAATCAAATGGAAGAAAAGGCACATTTCAGAGTTTATAAAATATCCTTGGTGCCAAGTGAATTGTTATAAAATTTTAAATTCTATGCTTTCAGGGTGCTAGTTGTTATTAGTGACCTGTTTCTTATTCCTATAGACTTCATTTACACCGTGGCTTCTGTTTCAGACAGGAATTGGTACTGCAACTTAGGAGTTGTTTATTAAGGCATTGAGGACAGATGAGAATAAAGTATGAGAACTAGGATTTTTGTCTACTTTGCTCATTGTAGACAGTGAATTAAGCATGTTCAAAGAGGGAGTTCAAGGTATAATTGATAAATATATGAATGAAGTGGGAAGTGGACAGGAAAATCATTTTCACATTGCATACAGATAACACATTAGGAAGACATCAAATCTGAGGTTTGAGATAAAATGAATGCATAGAAATATTAGATAAAGTACTGGGGAGAAATGAAATGGGTTTGGATAGATCTAAAGCAGTTCAAGGTTTTTCTATTAATGACACTTTTGATGTATTAAAATACCCAGAATTCTATCAGTTGGAAAAAAAATAACTGGATTAATATTTTTTCCTTGTCAACAACAAACTGGCACAGTTAGATTTCCACTCCTTTCCCCCAAAAGACAAGATATCTTAGAGTTTAAAATCAAGTTTTATACTTTGCAGGCAACTTGTCAAGAATGCTTATGTTTCATACATGTGTAATCCTCCCTTGTATTAAACACCTAAAGGCAAAACTATTACTTTATTCACAAATAGTCATAGTTCTAACACCTATCACCGACCAAAAATAGGTCAATAAATTAGGTTTAAACCTCATTTTTCTTTTTTGACTTTTATTTAGGCTTGAGGCATATGTGCAAGTTTGTTACGTGGTAAACTGCATATCCCTGAGGTTTGGGGTATGAATGATCTCAACACCTCAGTGAGCATACTACCCAGTACGTAGTTTTTCAACCCACACCCCCTCCATTCTCCTCCCTTTGGTAGGCCCCAGGGTCTGTTGTTGCCATCTTTATGTCTATGTTTACCCAGTGTTTAGCTCTGGCTTATCAATGAGAATATGCACAAACCTCATTTTAAGTGAGCTCTACAAGTATTTCCTGCAAATGTAACATTGAGTTGGGTATTACAGGTATCAGAAAAGATTTCAAAAAAAGATATTTGCCCTAATGGGCTATGTCATCTTTTGCTTTTATTTCATGATTTATTTTAGATTTAAGGATACATGTGCAGGTTTGTCACATTGGTTTATTGAGTGATGCTGAGGTTTGGGGTGCGATTGATCCCATTGCCCAGGTAGAGAGCACAGTACCTGATAGGTAGTTTTTCAGCCCTTGCCCCACTCTGCCTCTCCACTTTTGGAATCCCCAGTGTCTGTTGTTCCCACATTTGTGTCCATGTGTACAAAATGTTTTACTACTACTTGAAAGTGAGAACATGCTGTAGCTTTAAAAACCATGTAATCTGGCCGGGCGCGGTGGCTCAAGCCTGTAATCCCAGCACTTTGGGAGGCCGAGACGGGCGGATCACGAGGTCAGGAGTTTGTAGACCATCCTGGCTAACACGGTGAAACCCCGTCTCTACTAAAAAATACAAAAGCTAGCCGGGCGAGGTGGCTGGTGCCTGTAGTCCCAGCTACTCGGGAGGCTGAGGCAGGAGAATGGCGTAAACCCGGGAGGCGGAGCTTGCAGTGAGCTGAGATCCGGCCACTGCACTCCAACCTGGGCGACAGAGCGAGACTCCGTCTCAAAAATAAATAAATAAAATAAAAACTATGTAATCTTTTGAAGGAGACAAGGAATAACATAAAACAAGTGAAGAAAAAAGAAAACACTGCCAAATTATAGAGTAATGCCTTATAACATGGTAAACTGACCGTAATCAAAGACTGTACTCTATGATACAGACAACATCCTCTATTGGACATTAAAGATTTTAGATTAAAAGCAATGGTCTGTTTGTATAAATTTTATTATTAAATCATTAAATTGCAATAAAGAATTCCTTCAGCTAAAGGTTCTTGTAATATACTATTTAATAAACAAGCAGATTATGTATTCTGTAATGATTATTCATTATTACAAATGTTTTGTCCTGGATATATTCACTCATGCCAATCAAAAGTCCCTGTAGCAGAATAAAGGCCAAAATTTATTTTCTATTTTGTTTTCAAAACTACAGTAACTGCAATTATTAGTTGTAAACACACAATGAATATTTATTAACTTTTCTTACTTTATTACATTTCTAGTGGAGTAATGCAAATGAATCACCTTTGAAAACAAGAGACGCATTGCATTTTCACAGAGCCTGAGGAGACACATAACATTTCATTAGATTACTTAATTATCAGAAAATTACCACCAACAGAATAAATGGTAGCATTCCAGTCCACTAAAAATATGTGTTTTATCTCAAAATGCCATAGATAGGATTAAAAAAGCAATTACTTGTCATTTCTGCAAAGATTGTAGTATTCAACTTACTTTAAATGGCAGATTTTTCTAAGGGTTAGAAAATTAGCTGCTAAATAGGTCACAGCTTTTGCAAGCAATTCATTTTTGTTAGAAAGAGTCTCCATCAGTTGAAAAAGGTAAATGACTTCTATGATGTTACCTTGGATCTGGCAGTATTTAATTTTTGTCTGCCATTTCTATTTATGATTGTATTTACAGGTGTCATTCAATCATTCTTTCACTCACTTATTGAGGAAGACTCACCATGTCCTTCAGTATTAAATGTTCATTTTCACTAATACACTAATTGAATGTTAATATAAAAAACCATGCAGAATTACAGTTTGAAATAAAAAATTTTTTTTTTTTTTTTTTATTTTTTGAGACGGAGTCTTGCTTTGCCGCCCAGGCTGGAGTGCAGTGGCTGGCTCTCAGCTCACTGCAAGCTCCGCCTCCCGGGTTCACGCCATTCTCCTGTCTCAGCCTCCCGAGTAGCTGGGACTACAGGCGCCCGCCTCGTCGCCCGGCTAGTGTTTTGTATTTTTTAGTAGAGATGGGGTTTCACCGTATTAGCCAGGATGGTCTCGATCTCCTGACCTCATGATCCGCCCGTCTCGGCCTCCCAAAGTGCTGGGATTACAGGCTTGAGCCACCGCGCCCGGCCGCTTTTCTTTAAAATATTTCTAATTGTATCTGTTTTGCTTCAGACATACAGCAATGTCCTGTTAAGACTACTTTAAAAATTTTTATCCTCATGTGAAATCATCATATGGAATCAGTCCTACAATCACACTATTTCCCCAACTCATTCATTTACCTAGATGGCTAGTTTATGCTTTTACTTTCCTCAAAATTATATTGCCTTCCTTTTTATTAAGAAAAGAGTAGCTCTAAGAATTCCCACGAGTCACACAACAAACTACCAGAGGTGAGGAGTCTATGATCCTCTGGGAGGCCAACATGGGGAGAGGCATTAGAGACCATTGCCCCAATACACTCAAGGGCATCACTCCTCCATTCTCTTTTCGTTTTTTCATATCAAGTTGTTATTGTTGTTGTTTCTACTATACCATTTTCATCAGTATATAAACATATCGTTATTTTGCTCATTTTAAAATAAAAGTAATTTATCATATCTCTGCTACCTCAGTAATCCACTTCCATTGAGGATCATGCTCTGTTTCTCTTAATGCATCACGAGCTTCCCCTTAACCTCAAGGAAAAAGACAAACTTCTCATTGGGTTACTGTCTACCTTTTCGGCCTCAGCTCTTCCATTCTTAAGTTCCTGCCATTCTGAATTCACTTCTTCTGACTCACTGTGCTCCTGAGATTTTACATCAGCTGTGCCACCGGCTGGTACACACTTTCCTGTGCCTGACTTCCACTCTACTCCTGTCTACCCTCTTTCCTGTCACCCGGCTGCCCCTCAGGCATCCTTTGGGCCTTGACTGACACAGCACTTTTGCAGGGATCTTGATATGGTTTGGCTCTGTGTCCCCACCCAAATCTCACCTTGAATTGTAGTTCCCATAATCCCCACATGTCACGGGAAGGACCAGGTGGAGATAACTGAATCATGGGGGTGGTTTCCCCCATCTTGTTCTCTGTGAGAGTGAGTGAGTTCTCACAAGATCTGATGGTTTTATAAGGGACTTCCCCCTTCCCTGGGCACTCATTCTTCTCCCTCCTGCCACCATGTGAAGAAGGGCATGTTTTCTTCCCCTTCTACCATGATTGTAAGTTTCCTGTGGCCTCCCCAGACGTGCTGAAATGTGAGTCAGTTGAACCTCTTTCCTTTATAAATTACCCAGTCTCAAGTATATCTTTTTAAGCAGCATGAGAATGGACTAATACAGATCTGATCCTCTAGCTATATTAGTGACCAGCTCATGTGTGTGCCCTTCTCTATCACAGCCTAAGTAGTAGAGTGAACATTCTGTAAGGTGAGGACTTTACCTCATTTATCACTGTATCCCTGGCACTTAACACAGGACATGGCACATGTCAGGCAATCAAAAAGTATTTGTATTTGAATGGATAAATGAAGAATTGAGGACATTCAAAACTGTTCAATAAATATTAGCAGACAATTCAGCTTAAGAAACAAGGTTTGTAATAAAAATCTAGCAGTTAGGTTGTGAAACACTACTTTACAAATTCAGATTATACAGGTTAGCATAATTTCTAATATTTAAAAATTTAAATGTAAAAGCTATAAAAAACACTTCTTTCTTAACTAAAGAGAAATGCAAAGTTTTCATCTTGTTTTCCAAAATCATTTCATATGGATTGATTGAAACAGTGGTGGGTCATCAAAATTAATAAAATTTTACAGCCTTCAAATGTCTGATTTCCTAAAATTTTCCTTTTCTGTGGCAGGTCTCCTCTCTTGAATTTCACCTGTAAGATTTTATCTCCCTTTATTTTGTAGGAAAATAGTTCTTTTCTTTTTAAAAAAAATTGCAATGCAATTTTAAATTTTAATTTCTTGAGTTGAGCTTCATACATGTTAGTTGTAAGCAAAATACTCCCATCTTAGATCAGAGCTTTTATTTCAGTGCATAGTTGTGATAGGAAGTGATCCTGAGCACCTCATTTAAAATAAAAATCTTCTCACAGTGCCCCTCCCATTTGTCCTGGTCCTGGGCTCTCTCATCACCCAGTTTTATTGTCTTCCATGGCAGTTGTCACCATTGGGTCATTTTGCCAATTGACCTCTTAGTGCCTGTCTCTTGTGTTAGAATATAAGCCGCATGTGGGCAAGTGTCTTGTCTGTGTTTCTCACCAGTATATCCCAAAGTGCTTTGCATGTAATGGAGACTTGATTAAATATTACATGAGTGAATGAATCTTCTAGTTATTTGATCAGAAAAGCTACCTAACCATGTGCCTTCTGCCTGATAATAAAACGTTATCATTTTAAAGTTTTCTTCTTTTTCAAAAGTAAAGTAGGTATACCATCCATTGAGGTTAGCAAAAGGCTAGCATGTTAAATATTCACTTCACTTCCGTAAGTAAGAAAAAGTTCTGAGCTCCTCCATAAAGCCACTTAGTTTTGTGGGTTCTTTGAACTCTATTTTAATAAAAAGTCACCATTATGCAAAAAAAAAAAAAATGCCTTTGAACTACTGGCATCTTGCACTTTTTCTCTTTTGGAAGGCTAACACTTGAAACTACTTGAAGAGAAGTAGCTAAACTATCAAAAGACACTGAAAATCATTTCTAGAAAATAGAAAATTTGTCTTCTGCTCCTTGTTCTGATTTCACAAATGTAAATTGATTTTACAAGTCAGTTGTGAAATCTGAATTGATTTCGTAAATCTGATTAAGAATTTTAGTTTTTATTTTTAAATACAAGATTTCTATCCATCAGTAAGCCTTTATTCATGTTCAAGCCTATTTGTTAATGTATGTAAATAACATTGCTATGGTCTGAATGTATTTTTCCCCCAAATCCATATGCTGAAAATCTAATCATCAACACAATGATATTAGAAAGTGGGGTCTCTGGGAAGTGATTAGATTATGAGGGTGGAATCTTCATGAATGAGGTCTGTGTCCTTATAAAAGAGGCTCTAGAGAGGTGGCTAGCCCCTTCCACCATGTGAGGTCAGTTAGAAGCCAGACAGTAGGCCTTCACTAGACACCAAATCTGCCAGTACCTTGCTCTTGAACTTGTCAGGCTCCCAAAATGTGAGAAATAAATGAATAATAAATATGTCATAGCAGCCAAATGGACTAAAACAACCATGTATTTTAAATCATTGTCCACCAATATATTAAGACTTTCTTTTAATGTTCTGAAAGTAATTTAACTTCTAACCCACAGTCAGCTACATATTGACTATCATTAACTGAATAAAAAAGCTTTATCAGAAAGAAAAATACTGTACTAAGATTATTTTTTCATCCTATTTTATTTAAACGTGTAATTCTCTTCTAAGTGACAAGTCATATTCTTGAAAATCTCAGAATTTCGCAGCAAATTCTTAGTCCATCTGCCTTTTCTACAATCAGTGAATGACAAATTAATTATATTTTATTTTAGCTGAGTTTTATTGTAGACATGGAAAGACTACTGCCAACTATGAACCTGCTTTAAAAACAATGTGAAGACTTGGAAATTTATAGGAATCTAAAATCAAAAGGAGCAGGTCTCATATCTATATCGGAGATGTTTAGTGCCAAATGGCTCTGTTGTGATGACATTCATTTTCCTTTTCCGTGGAAAAAAACTGTGATTTTCAAAGCTTGAGTGACTTTATGGTCAATATCATATTGCCATCCTTATGAAAATAATTGTCATCATCTTTGTCCAAACAACTACCTGTCAGAGAGCTGTCTGTCAGATGTGCTGTTCACTTAATACACATATCGTCTAATCCTTACTACATGTGGAAAGTTGATAGTTATAGCATTTTCGTTTTAGATGTAAAAGTTAAAAAATTGATAGAGCTGGCCCTAGGCTCATCTAAGGCTCTTTTTACAACACCAGGCTAAAAAGCATCATTGTGATTTCAGGTAATACCATCAGGTTAAAATACTCACATACTTCTCAGGCCCAGGAAGGTTACCTAAATGAGGAAAGCAAAGTAGATGTTGGGTTATTACGAAGAAGAGCACACAAGGCCCTTGTACAGGGCAGCGACTCTTCAGGTCCCACCAAAGGCTGTCACATGTGAATGTGCATCTAAGGTTTCTGATTTTGTAACTTTTCAGGAAAGGCCAGAAACCTGGATGATTGTGGGTATACAGGCTTATATGTGTGTTACATACACACATGGTTCTGATTTTGGAAAGCAATCAAAATCATGTTTAAAGAAAGTAATGTGGGAGCCAAATGCAATATACAATATCTGGGGGAATTATGTTGCAACCTCTTAGTTGCATTAATAAAATTAAAGCATTTTGAATAAATGTTAATGTATTTATTACCAGAGCAGATATTTAAAAATTTGGTTCTAAGTAAGTGTATAATTCAGCCTCTAGCACCTAATTCATATTTTCAGATAACAGTTTCTATGTATCTTCCTTTTCTTTGTTTTGTACTTTTGGACCCCTTAAAAGAATATCACCGGGACCAAGACTTGTACTACAAAATCACTTGAGGCATCTTGTAAATAGAAACAAATTTGACATCCTTCTCTCCTGGAGTGAAAGCAACTAAACAGAAGCAAAGCTGTCTAGACAGAGGTAAAGCGTTATTAGGTGTTGGTTCTCTCAGAGGAACAAAACTGCAAGTGGCAAAAAGGACTCTTTCAGTTCAGCTTTGACTATGTTTTAAATACGAGCACTTGTAACCTAAGTTATGTTTTAAAACTGATTAGTAAAAGTGACTACATGTATTAAGACGGATAATAAGTGACGGATAATAAGTACTAATACAGAGTGCTTAGTTGTACTGTTTTCTTATCCCTGCTCCCACCCCCTTGGGGAGCACACACACTTCTTTTCATGACACATTAGAATAAGTCAGCAAATGAGGCTGATAAATGCATAGTTTTTTTTCCCTCTGAAATTATGCAACTCTGCGATAATTTAAAGAAAATCTGGTTTATGGATGAACCAACTGACTAAACTCTGTCTAGATATGGAGATATTTTTCGCCACTCCTTGTTAGCTTCCTCTTCCCCAAGTTTTACATTTTTGGATCAAAGCATGCATTTGTACTTGGTGCTTTTTAATCTCCCTTCTTATCTTTAAAATTTTTATTCATACTTTGTGCCTTGTTTCTGTCTCATCTGTGGTATATAGAAATCTTATAGTGAAGAATCTTTTCTCAAATCTCATCCCTTTAAACCTTCTAATGATGTCACAAGAAATAAAAGATAATAAAACAGCTTAATTCTTAAGCTACTATGCTTAAATTGTATCTATTCTAGAGAAATCATGGTGACTGGTGAGATTTAATGTATTTCTTTGTGTTGGAAAACATTTGAAATACAAACTTCAAATTACTAAATGGTTCAATACAAGGAAAAAAGAAAATGGCAATTATGAAATAATTTAAATTAAAATATTTTATAACAGTTTTAGCGGAGGTTTATATTAATGTCCAGCTATACAGTTTGGAGGAATGAAAAATCTTTTCTAACTACACAACAGAATAGTAAGAAATAATCAAACTGCATGTAATCAGAATTCAGCTGTCAGCTACAATTATCTTTATCATTTAGAGAGGAGAAAGCAAGAGGCAATAGATATTCTTGTTTCATTAAGAACTGCATATGTGAAATAACTCTTTTAGCTTCTTTAGCTTTCTTCCTTTGATCTGCCACGAGCTCCTTATGAGAAAGTAATTAGACAAATTTTCTTTAAAAATTTCACTGGCTCTCTGTGTTTAACATAAGATTTCTTTACAAATTATAACAAATTTTGAACTTTATAATGTTGATATTAACTGGAGTTAGCGTCTTCAAAATTATTTGCATATTCTGAAAAAAGCAAGAAAAGGTGATTATTGAAAATATTTCTGTAACATACAAAGTAATGAGTTGAGATGGTAATATTAACTGCAAAGAGAATTTTGAAAAAGTGATTGTTGTTTTCAACTGAAACAATCTTTTAAGTAATCCAGATTAGTTTTCTCTTATTTTACTTGCGTTTCATCACTTTTCAGTCTTCACTCAAACATTTCACCATACAATGTTCCACAGTTAAAATTAATTTCATCCTTTTTGCCTTGCCAATACACCTAAGTGGTACTCAATTTCTTTATATTTTTGTCTGCCTATCTGGTTTTAGCTCAAAGAAAATTTTCATGGAATTCCAGATTTATGAACTTAAAAAATGAATCATTCTGATCATCTTTTTACTCGGAGATAAACTGGGTTCAATAAGGCCCACATCTCATTGAACTAGGGTTGCAATTTTTAGCAAATAAAAATACAAGTGTGAATTTCAGATAATTTTTTAACATATTATGCTAAAAACGTGATTTGCTGTTTATGTGAGATTCCAATTTAATTGGTCTTATATTTTTATCTGCCAAGTCCACCTTGAGTTGTTTTGGGCATTAAATCAGATAATTTAGCTGACATGTCTGACAAATGGTGGATACCCAACAATTTTTTTTCTTGCCTTNTAATTTCATCCTTTTTGCCTTGCCAATACACCTAAGTGGTACTCAATTTCTTTATATTTTGTCTGCCTATCTGGTTTTAGCTCAAAGAAAATTTTCATGGAATTCCAGATTTATGAACTTAAAAAATGAATCATTCTGATCATCTTTTACTCGGAGATAAACTGGGTTCAATAAGGCCCACATCTCATTGAACTAGGGTTGCAATTTTAGCAAATAAAATACAAGTGTGAATTTCAGATAATTTTTTAACATATTATGCTAAAACGTGATTTGCTGTTTATGTGAGATTCCAATTTAATTGGTCTTATATTTTATCTGCCAAGTCCACCTTGAGTTGTTTTGGGCATTAAATCAGATAATTTAGCTGACATGTCTGACAAATGGTGGATACCCAACAATTTTTTTTCTTGCCTTATCCTAGGAACTCTTAAAGAAGTCTGTCTTACTGACCTTTAAATCACCAGTGCTTGATTAAAAGCCTGACATATAGTAATAACTTTAGTAATGCATGTAATATAGAATAAATGAACGTGTGTGCATTGCACACATACACATGTTCAGAAGCTGGTGTTGAGGATTAGTTAGTATGAAAAGAGGTGGTTTCTACATTAGGAAAGTGTTATATTCCACCTCCCTTTTATCAAGATATTTCATCATCTTTTTACTGCTGACCACTACTGTCTAGAATTAAAGCCCTAGAAAGACCTTGGTAGATATTCTTTTTCATACTTCTTTCCTAAGAGTACATTACACAAAATCATTACTAGATAATAATGATGTGTAATATCATTGAAAAACTCTAAAACTGAAATTTTAGTTTCCCTTATCACTTTCCCACTATCAAAACCACAATAACTTAAATTACTTTTGAGCCCTGTTTTGAGAATAGCTGTCATCAGTACCCGTTAAAAGTTCTATATATGTATATGTGTAAATAAATTATAAGTAAGCATAATATATTTATCATGTCTATAAATAAAACATGCATAATGCTATGATGAAGCAGGGGTGAGCAAACAATGGTCACTGGGTCAAATGTGGCCCACTATCTGGTTTTGCATGCCCCACCCATGAGCTAAGAATAGTTTTTATATTTTGGGATGTTTGGGAAAAATATCAAAAGAAGAATAATGTTTTGTGCTATGTAAAAAGTATATGAAGTTCGAATTAAATAACATTTTATTGGAACACAGCCATGTCCATTCATTTACATATTGCCTATGGCTGCTTGACACTATGTAATAATTAGCTTCACGTATCCATTGTGCTACACTATAGTACTCAGTTATTTAATCAAACACCAGCCTAGGTGTTGCCTTGAAGGTGTTTTTTAGATGTGGTTAACATCTACAATGAATTTACTTTAAGTAAAGGAGATTATCCTCATTAATGTGAGTGGGACTCATTCAATCAGTCAAAGGCCTTCAGAAAAGCTGAGGTTTTCTGGAAAAAAAAGAAATTCTGCCTTCAGACTACAGCATTAACTACCTGATTTTCTGGCCTGCTGACTTACCCTATGGATTTTAGACTTGCCAGTCCCCACAGAGTTGCGTTGGCCAATTCTTTATACACTACAACAGTAGAATCAAGTAATTGCAACAGAGAATGCATGGCCCACAAAGCTGAAAATGCTTACTTTCTGGTCCTTTACAGAAAAGTTTCCTGACCCCTGTGCTAGACACATACTAAATTGGAGCTAAACCATTTTCCTTCCTTCATCTATACAACTTTGTGTTCAATTAATATTTATTATGCTATGTAATTAGTATTTATTGATGCCCATTGCTAGCTACATAGCAATAGCATCAACAAGATAAACTTTCTATTCTGATGAATCGAATAGGATGGAGTGGAGACAGATCATGAATGTGGTGAGGTTGTGAAGGTACCGATAGATAAGCAGGTGTGCTGAGTGAGCACGATAGAGAGACATCTAGTACAAACAACCCCTCCACAGGAAAGTTAAATGAAACAACTGTACCCTCAAGGTGAAACACATATGTGAACTGAACATGCTACTTTGCCTTATTTTAAGTAAGTGCATTTTTGGATATGAGCCTGCTGTACATGTGTTCTGAGCTTCAGAAAGAAAGTTCAGATACTGTCTAACAGAAGTCACCATCATTGCTTCCATGGAAGGAGGGTAATCATATCAGTTAAGCAGTTAGGATGTAGCACAGTATGGAGTGAGGGAGACTGTAAAGTCTCAGAGCATGCAATCTCCATGTAATGACATTTACATTGGAAACATTGAAAAAGGCATGGTGCATGCCAAACAAAGCATATTTTCAGGTTTCAAGAGTTGCCAATTTAAAATTTCTGAGGTAAAACCTAGCTCTTCTCACTCCATAAGTGGGAATTAAAACCCAAAAATCTTATGGGATTTGACTGAAATCTTTCCATTTGTGACAGCGATCAGAGTGGAATCCAGGTCTTTTGGCTCCCACTGCAATTTTCTCTCTTCCTTCTGTGGAGGGCACCCAAGGATGTGTTAGGGTAGGATTATAAGATAAGAAAATGGAAGTCAAAATTAGGCTGGAGAAGAATCTTACCTTAATGAAAGAGTTTATGTCCAAGTAATACATTAATTATACATTTAAACATTTATGTAACTACCTATGATGTCACTGGCTAGGACTATGGCAGGTGTCTTGACGTTTCAGGAAAGTGGGTGAAAAACAGTATCTCATTGTGGTTTCATTTTGTATTTCCCTAATTAATAATAAACACATTTCCATACTTTTACTGGCTATTTATTTCTACTTCTGAGAAATATCTGTGTTTTGCATAGTTTTCTATAGTTCATTTTGTAATATTCTTACTGACTTACAGGAATTAAAAATATTCTGCATAGTAATCTTTTATCTTTGGTATATATATCTTTTCCCATTCTTGGCTTATCTTTCCACTTTCTTTATGGTGTTAAAGTTCTTAATGCATTTTTGTCTCATTTATCTTTTTTTAATTGTTACACATTTTTGGTGGCTTGTTTTAAGAAATCCTTCTCTACTTTCAGATCATAGGGATATTTTCTTAAATACTCAGCTAAAATAGCTTTATTCGCTTTCATTTTTAAAGTCAGACCTACTTGGAACTGATTTTTATATATGGCATAATGGAGAGGTACAAGTTTGCTTTTTCCCATGTGGATGACTAATTGCCCTTGCATAATTTGTTACACTGTTCATCCTTGTCCCATTGATCTTTATTCCCAACTCTTCAATGAATCATGTTTCTCCCTGTGTGTGGGTTTCTTTGTACTCTATGTAGTTTGTTTCACTGGCATCATTTTTCAATCCATGTGTCAATGCCACATGTTTTAATTCTTACAGATTTAAAATAATTCTTCACTTCTGGAAACAAAAAAAATCCTCCACTTCTTTTTACTTATTTAAATGTGTTCTGTTTTTTTTTTTTTTTTTTTTTTTTTTT
>NW_016803155.1:15631-37207 GCF_001698545.2 Rhinopithecus bieti
TGACCTCGTGATCCGCCCGTCTCAGCCTCCCAAAGTGCTGGGATTACAGGCTTGAGCCACCGCGCCCGGCTATTAGCGATTTTCAAAAGGGGAGGGAGTGTGCGAATACGGTGTGGATCACAGAGATCACATGCTTCACAAGGTAATAAAATATTACAAGGCAAATGGAGGCAGGGAGAGATCACAGGACCCAGGTGAAATTAAAATTGCTAATGAAGTTTCAGGCCCGCATTGTCATTGATAACATCTTATCAGGAGACAGGGTTTGAAAGCAGACAACTGGTCTGACCAAAATTTATTAGGGGGGAATTTCCTCGTCCTAATAGGCCTGGGAGTGCTAGGGGAGACCCGGGGCTTATTTCATCCCTTATCTGCAACCATAAAAGACAGACGTTCCCAGAGCGGCCATTTTAGAGACCTCCCCCTAGGAACTCATTCTCTTTCTCAGGGCTGTTCTTTGCTGAGAAAAAGAATTCAGCGATATTTCTCCTATTTGCTTTTAAAAGAAGAGAAATAACGACTCTGTTCTGCCTGGCTCTCAGACAGCCAGACCTAATGGTTATCTCCCTTGTTCCCTGAACATCGCTATTATCCTATTCTTTTTTCAAGGTGCCCAGATTTCATATTGTTTAAACAATTTGTGCAGTTAATGCAATAATCACGGGGTCCTGAGGTGACATACATCCTCAGCTTACAAAGATGATGGGATTAAGAGATTAAAGTAAAGACAGGCATAGGAAATCACAAGAATATTGATTGGGGAAGTGATAAACGTCCATGAAATCTTCACAATTTATGTTCTTCTGCCTTGGCTTCAGCTAGTCCCTCCGTTCAGGGTCCCTGACTTCCTGAAACAACATGTCTTACATAGAACGAGTTATTATAGTGTTTTTTCGTTTTTTTTTTTTTTTTTTTTTTTTTTTTTTTTTTTTTTTTTTTTTTTTTTTTTAATGGAGTCTCGCTCTGTCATCCAGGCTGGAATGCAATGGCCTGATCTCGGCTCACTGCAAGCTCCGCCTCCCAGGTTCACGTCATTCTCCTGCCTCAGCCTCCCAAGTAGCTGGGACTACAGGTGCCTGCCACCACACCCAGCTAATTTTTTGTATTTTTAGAAGAGACGGGGTTTCACCGTGTAAGCCAGAATAGTCTCGATCTCCTGACTTTGTGATCCACCTGCCTCGACCTCCCAAAGTACTGGGATTAGAGGCATGAGCCACCACTCCCGGCCATTACCATAGTTTTTAACAAAACTTAGTACCTGGAAGAACGCATCCTCAGCAACCCAACACACATATCTTGCTCTTTATAGTCAAGGAGCCTTGTCTATTCTGATATTAATTGTTGCTTTTTAATTTCTCTGAGTTTGTCCTGCTATTTTCTACCTTCTCAAGTGGAATTCATAGGTGATTAACTTTAAAATTTTATATTTACTAATATAAACATTGAAGGGTATAAGTTTTCCTGTAGTTACTATTAATAATTTATTTGCATCAAATAAGTTTTTAGGTAAACATTTTATTACTATTGAGTTCTAAACACCTTATATCTTTTACTTAGTTTCTTCCTTGATCTTTCATGACTTAGGTATCATTGGAAGTATATTTCTTAATTGCATCAATGTGTTTTGTTATAATTACCTTTTGGTCTTTGATTTTTAATATAATTGCATTTTAGTCAGAAAGCATGATCTGTATAATATTAGGTTTGCTTTTTAACCCAGATAATGTCAATTTTCAGGGATATTTCTTGTGATTAGCAACAATGTATATTCTGTGGTGGTTGGGGTCAGTGTTATATATATATATCCAAAATGTCCTGATTATTAATTTTATTATTCTAATCTATATCCTGGGGTAATTTGTCTAATTGTTCTGTGAAATACTGAGAAAGGTAAGCTAAAATTTCATAATATATTCATCTGATAACAGAGACCTTAAGTCTGTGCTAGAGTTTGGAAGTTGTACACTGGATTACTATTCTACTTGTGGTTTATAATTTGCATGCCTAACTCATGTATAACAACACAATGACCTTTAAACATTGCTGCTTGCAATACTATTTTCCTATTATTCTATTATTTTACATATTTTAATTCTACCTTTTACTTCTTTTTAGTCCCACAAGTTTTTGTTGTCCGTATAGTCAATATTTGATTATATTTACTTATATATTTATTTTCTTTAGATCATTGTTTTTTGGATATTAGATCATGCAAATGAATCTCTTCTAGCTAGAAATTTATCACTGAAATTTTTCTTTTGTAAAGATCTATTGGTGACAAACTATTTTTTGAGATTATTTTTTAATTTGGCTCTCAATTTAAAAAATGCAATTCAATGACTTTCCATTGTTTCTTTTGGAAATTAAATTCTCAATTTTTATGTATTTGAGGTACATACTGTCACCCAGGCTGGAGGTGCAGTGGTGCAATCTCAGATCACTGCCACCTCTGCCTCTAAGGTTCAAGTGATTCTCCTGCCTCAGCCTCCCGAGTAGCTGGGACTACAGGCACCCACCACCACGCCTGGCTAATTTTTGTAGTTTTAGTGCAGACAGGGTTTCGCCATACTGGCCAGGCTGGTCTCAAACTCCTGACCTTGTGATCCACCCCTCGGCCTCCCAAAGTGCTGGGATTAAAGGCATGAGCCACTATGCCAGGCATTTTTATTACTTTTTGTTGAACTTAAGGTTGTATATTTGTCTTTTTTGTTCTACTATAATATTACTATGATGTTTATGCTTGTGTTTATGTGTGTTTGTATAAATAAATTTTTATCCAGAATACCTATTTATTTTCAAATGTAATTGATCATTTAAGATAGTCTCTTGCTTCTTACTCATTTTCTCAGTGTATTAAAATTTAAACATAATAAGGCACACCTACTTTATGTGTTTGATAATTTTAATATTTGAAGTCATTAGGAATGTTGTTGTATTTTTTGTGGCTCCTGTTTGTCTTTANAAAAAAAAAAAAGTTATTGGCTTGAAATTATTTTCATACTAATCTAAGTAGTGTTAATTTAGGGTGAAAACCCATAAAGACTAGAAGATAGTTAATAATTTCTATGAAATATTTTGTTTTTCCATCTACCCTCTGCTATTGAGAGAGGTGATTTTCTTAGCTTGTGTGTGTGTGTGTGTGTGTGTGTGTGTGTGTGCGCATTGAAATTTACAGTTCATCCTTATACTTTTAGCCATGGGATTTCACTTTTATCTGTAGATGAGGACATCTGTTTGGTTCTCCACTGGAAATATGTCCTGAGATTTATCTCCTGTCCTTAAATATATTTCCCATCAGTTTCAGAAGCTCAAGTTCACTAATGAAGCAAATTTTATCAAGGTGAAAGGCATTTTTGTGCTTTTTTTCTCTTTGAATTCTTAAGTTCATTTAGCTTTTGGTTTCTGTGTATATATTTTTTCTAGTTCATCAAAATATTAAAAATATTTCTTATTGTTTTCTTCTTTGTTAGTCATCTTGGGCAAGAGAGTAAGTCTGTCTAGCTTATTTTGTCAGAAATAGTTTCCTCAAATTTCAAAAGTTTTATCCCTAGATAGCTTGCTACTATTATTTATTATTTATTTTTTAGTGCCTAGAGGTTTATAATGTTCACATTAAAATATATATATTGTACCTATCTCTTTTAATCTTTTAAGTGGTTTTACTTTAAATTTTATCTTGTTTAGGATTGATTTTTTTTTTTTTGTCATATTTACCAGGTATTTCTTTACACCTTTATTTTTAACTTTTATTTCTTGCACATTTCAAAAAATGTCTTATGGGCTTGGGCTTTGACTCTTAATGGGAAAAATCAGTCTATACACATATACTCTAATGACTTAAATGGTAAATTTTACTCATTCAATTATCTTCCATTATTTTACACTATTTCTTTTATAATTTTTTTTATTATTATAAGTTCTAGGATACATGTGCAGAATGTGCAACTTTGTTACATAGGTATACATGTGCCATGGTGGTTTGCTGCACCCATCAACCTGTCATCTAGGTCTTAAGCCCCACATTAATTAGGTATTTGTCCTAATGCTAGCCCTCCCCTGCCCCCATCCCCAACGGGCACCTGGGTGTGATGTTACCCTCCCTGTGTACATGGGTTCTCATGTTCAACTCCCACTTATGAGTGAGAACATGTGGTGTTTGGTTTTCTGTTCCCGTGTTAGTTTGCTGAGAATGATGGTTTCCACCTTCATCCATGTCCCTGCAAAGGACACGAACTAATCCTTTTTTTTTTTTTTTTGGCTGCATAGTATTCCATGGTGTATATGTGCCAGATTTTCTTTATCCAGTCTATCATTGATGGGCATTTAGATTGGTTCCAAGTCTTCGCTATTGCAAATAGTGCTACAATAAACATATGTGTGCATGTGTCTTTATAGTAGAATGATTTATAATCCTTTGAGCATATACCCAGAAATAAGATTGCTGGGTCAAATGGTATAACTGGTTGTAGATCCTTGAGGAATTTCCACACTGTCTTCCAAAGTGGTTGAACTAATTTACACTCCCACCAACAGTGTAAAAGCGTTCCTATTTCTGCACATCCTCTCCAGCATCTGTTGTTTCCTGACTTTTTAAGGATCACTATTCTAACTGGTGTGCGATGGTATCTCATTATGGTTTTGATTTGCATTTCTCTAATGAGCAATGACTACTGTAAATTTCATATGGAACCAAAAAAGCCCACATTGCCAAGACAACCCTAAGCAAAAAGAACAAAGTCAGAGGTGTCATGCTACATAACTTCAAACTATACTACAAGGCTACAATAGCAAAAATAGCATGGTACTGGTACCAAAAACAGATATACAGACCAATGAAACAGAAAGAGACCTCAGAAATAATGCCACATATCTACAACCATTTGATCTTTGACAAACCTGACAAAAACAAGCAGTGGAGAAAGGATTCCCTGTTTAATAAATGGTGTTGGGAAAACTGTCTAGCCATATGCAGAAAACTGAAACTGGATACCTTCCTTACACCTTCCTTACACCTTTTATACAAAATCAACTCAAGATGGATTAAAGACTTAAACGTAAGACCTAAACCATAAAGACCCTAGAAGGAAACCTAGGCAATACCATTCAGGACATAGGCATGGGAAAACACTTCATGACTAAAACACCAAAAGCAATGACAACAAAAGCCAAAATTGACAAATGGGATCTTATTAAACTAAAGAGCTTCTGCACAGCGAAAGAACCTATCATCAGAGTGAACAGGCAGCCTACAGAATGGGAGAAAATTTTTGCAATCTATCCAGCTGACAAAGGGCTAATATCCAGAATCTACAAAGAACTTAAACAAATTTACAAGAAAAAAAAAAAAAAAGTCAAAAAGTGGGTAAAGGATATGAACAGACACTTCTCAAAAGAAGACATTTATGCAGCCGATAAACATACGAAAAAAAATGCTCTTAGGTATTTACTGATAGGATTTTAAAACTGTATCCACACAAAATTGCACCTGAATGTTTATTGCAGGTTTTTCGTAATTGCCCAAAACTCAAAGCAACCAAAGTATCCCTTAGTAGGTGAATGGGTAAACAAACTGTGATGTACTCAGACAAGGAAAAACTATTTAGGGAAAAAATAAATGATCTATCCAGCTACAAAAAGACATGGAAGAGACGTAAATACATATTGTTAATTGAGAGAAGCCAGTCTGAAAATGCTATATACTATATAATCCTAACTATATGAGAGACTGGAAAAGGAAAAACTGTAGAGACAGTAACAAAGACCAGTCGTTTTCAGGGGCTTACAGGGAAATGGGAAGATTTGAACAGGTAAAGCACAGGGGATATAACAGTAGTAAAATTATGCTTCCTTATATTCTAATGGTCACATGTGACATGATACATTTGTCAAAAGCTACAGAACTTTACAACACAGAGTGAACTCTAAACTCTCTACTTTAGTTAACAATAATATATCCCTATTTATTCATCAATTATAATAAATGTATCACACTAATGCAAGTTGTTAATGAGAAGAAATTGTGTATGGGAGTTAGGGTATATGTAACTATGTAGTATATGCTCAATAACAGTTAAAAAATTTTTATAAAGTAAAAAAAATTCAAGTATTGCATACTAGCCTATGGTAAGTAAAGAAAACACCAAAAGAAAGGGTGCCAGTGTATCATTCTGTCCTGTCTCTTCCTCAGATCTATTGGAAATGAGTGTCAGACTTAGAGTTCATTATGGCTCAGAATTCCTGGAGGTATTTTGACGTGGAATAGGAAAGAAGCAGAAAAATGAGTGGATCCTGATAAAGGCAATGGCTGGGAAGGTGAGGCATCAGGACTCTCAATTTACAAGAACGTTTTTTATGGCTGCGAGCTTGCATTAGTATTGATAATTTGTATTGTTTTTTAGAGACCCACTCCCTCAAAATTATATAAACGTTAGTCCACATAAAACCTGGAAAGACCATATAAAAGAAAGTCCAAAGGGAATAGTGAGTACTATTCTCCAAAGGGAATAGTGAGTACTTAGTCTATACTTCATTCATACAGGTTTTTTTCTTTGTCCATTAATCACATTTTTATAATAAATGTCTTATTGGACTGAAACTGTCCAAATTGATCCATCTTCTTAGAAATTCACCAAACTCTGGAATATTCTGGGGTCTGAAACATAAAAGCCAATGTGATTAAGCTTTTAATCATATTATATGCTTCCTAAATACTAATTTAAAATATTTGAGTATAGGTTTTGCCTGATGAAGGAGAGTTGACATATTAATAGATACATTTATAGAATTATCATTTCGAGTAAGGATAGGAAGTTATCTCAAATGAAGGATAGGCTGTTGTTTTAGATTTTTTTGTTTGTTTGTTTGCTTGCTTCCTTTTTATTCCAGTTTAATTAGAAACACTTCCTATTGTATTAGAGACAGAAGGTCTATAAATACCAGTTAGATATTTTTATGGGCTTTTCTACTTCTTCAAATGAATCATATGTGGGGCAAAACAGAATCATATGTTGGGGCTAATGGAGCTTTAAATAAAATGGATCCTTAGAAATGAAATGTTTCTAAGCTCAAAGGAATGTTTTGTCTTTACCAAGGAAAATATTTCCCCACACAGGAGGAGAATTATCAGTGTGCACCTTTGCTATCGGAGAGTGCCATATAACAATGTCTTAACCATTAAAATTAATGACCTGGAATATAAGAGGCCTAAATAGCCCTATTATGTTGAAAAAAATTCTATCAATTCTCAAAAAGAGTGAAATAGATGTTACATCTATCTAAAAGATATGCTTTATGGAACAGAAAGTTGTCAAACTACAGAGAATCCAAAAGGTTTTAAAGCATTTTAATTGAAAAACTTCTGCATCTCAGAAGATGGCTTCACAACTTTAAAGTAACAGAAATACATTTAATTTAAGGATATACTTTTGCTGGTGAATATTAATCACATTCGCCTAGACATATGGTTATTAATTAGGAGTGATTTTGTTCCCCAGGGAACATTTGACAATATCTGGACATATTTTTGGTCACCACAACTAGGAAGTGGTATGACTATCACCTAAGTGAGTGCAGGTTGGTGAACACCCTGCAACACACAGGACAGACCCTACAAAACATGTCAATAGTGCCAAGCTTGAAAAGCTCTGAGTGAGACAAACTGCTGCAAATAAATATCAAGTTTGTATAATCAAGGTTTAGGGTACACCAAGAGGTAGCAATGGTTATGGATTCCCTACTCATTTCTTCTGTAACCTCAGGAGTCCTGGCAGACTGCTGTCAGTGTGAGGGCTGGGTCTGCTCCATGTGCTTTCCTTTGTTGGGTTTCCTTCATACTATGAACTGCTCAGATCATTCCCTGGAGGGGGAGACCACACTCAAGTTGGCCTTCAGAATCCCACTCCCAGTTATTTTCTAAGAAGCATCTCTAAAATCATGCTGTAGGAAGATGAAGGAAGATATGTTCTCTCTCCTTGGGCTCTACCCATCACCACTAAACCAAAGACTTTCATTTTGTATGACATTTCTTGTTTATTTCTTAGAAAAAAATGAAGCAAGGAACAATTATTTTTTACTTTAACAATAATAACTAAAACTTATTTCAGAAAATAAGTTACATGCAAGTTGGCAATATTCTTCATTCAAGTGTGAAATTGGATTAGGCCTACATCATAGATAATCAAAAACAGCATTGAGAGAGCTTGTAATGCGTTGACTTGTGGCCCATCAAAATGTATATATCTACCTGGAACCAGAAAATGTAATCTTATTTGGAAAAAGGACCTTTGTAGATGTAATTAACATAGAACCTTGAGACGAGATCATCCTCGATGAGAGTAGGCCCTAAGTCCAATAAGTATCCTTTGAAGAGAAAAGAGAAGGGGAAAGAATACATGAGGAAGGGTGATATGAAGATGAAGGCAGAGATTAGAGTTATTTAGCCCCAAGTCAAGGAATGTTTTGGAGTCACCAGCAGCTGGAAAAGGCGAGGAAGGATTCTCCCATACATTCCTTTGGAGAAAGTGTGGCCATGACAACACTTTAAGTTCAGACTTCTAGTCTCCACATGTGAGAGAACAAATTTGTTGCTTTTAAGTAACTCAGTTATAGTAATTTGTTACAGTAGCCCCCGGATACTAATACAGAGTCAAAGACCTGAGAGATAGGAGGTGGCACCACAAGAGTTTCCTCTGTCCTGGAAGCCCTGAAGGTAGAGGAGTAGTATGTCTGATAATTCCAGGTTATTTGAGAGATTGATTATAAAGGCAGAAATGGTATCAAAATGTGCCAGATGTCTGCTGTGAAGGCTAGCAATCCATGATTGGAAGCCAGTTCATGAGCCAATGGACTCAATGAGCCAATGGACTCAGTGTCTTGAAAGGGCTTGACTTCAACACTAAATGAAGTTAAAGAGGTCCCAAGTGGTGGGCAAGGCTTGACAGTAGTAATGTTCTATGTTAGGTGGTGGGCATTACTGTAAACCTGAGAATCAGTGCCTTGGGTGCAGGAACCTAGTCACCAGCTAGAGTGAGGACATATAGAAGAGGGTAGGGGCATCTGAGAGAGCCAGCTTGCAGGTCAGGGGAAGCTTCTGTTCTTGGAGAATTATTTGTGTCCCCTAAAGCACAGCATCCACTAGACTAATTGGAAGGCAATGTAGCTCATGCATGCATGGCTTCTACGGGATTATGCCAAAACTTCTGTCTCTGACTACATTTTCTGTATGTTTTAAGATTGAATGTGTTATAATGACAACTAATAGAAGATGGAAAAAGAACAGGAGGGGCATTAAAAATAAAAAGATTGTATGTTAAAAATACAGAGTAAGAGGATAAAACAATTACAGAACTATACCAATAACTATAGTAAATATATTTGACTTGTTTCAGGTCTAGAGCAATACCTGACTCATAGTAGGCTCTCCATAAATTATTACTGAGTTGATAAGCAGATTTATGTGTGAATGAACAAGTACTTTGGGGGGAACAGAAAAAATAAAAATTATATTCAGTTCTTTAATCAACAAATTCTATATTTAGTCCATAGTGTCAATAATTACAACTATTGTTTCTTTCTTAAAATACATTAGTATCCAATATAAATTTTATGCCTTCCAGGGGTCTTATCTTTCTAGATTAAGAATTAAATCACATTTGACTATATATGAAAATAAACTATTTGAGGCTAAAATACCTGGCATTAAATATTTAAGTACATTGAATAAACTATAGCATGTAATTTAAAGGGGTTAATATGGAGAATAATTTATTTATCTCTTCTGGAAACACATGTATTGATCTGTCAGTTATTCTTTCTAAGACTTTCCTGTTGACATTTCAGGTTGTTGCTTCAAAGCAATGTTCTTCAAATATTTGATTTTATTTTAAAAACAAAAGCACTCACAATCACTTTGAAAGAAGATCTGGCAGTTTCTCTTAAAGTTAAACGTAAACCTACCCTATGCAATTTCACTGTTGGGAATTTACACAAGAAAAATGAAAATACATGTTCCCCAAAAGACTTTTCCAGAAATGTCATAGCATCTTTTTTTCAGTGTAGCAAAATTACAGGATACTGGAAGTAGCCAAGGTGTCCATCATTAGGAAGGGGAAATACACAATGAAATACTACTCAGAAATACAAAGTAATGCACTACTGGTACACTAAAAAAATGGACGAATCTCAAAAACATGCTGCAAGACTTGCATAGTAGTATATACACACTGTATAGTAGTTTCAATTATATGAAGCTCAAGAACAAGTCAAACTAACATAGAAAAAAATAGCAAATGGTGGATGCTTCTGGAAGTCCTGGGGAAGGGATTCATTATGAACAAGCATAAGAAAAGTTTCTGGAATCATGTTTTAATATCTGATAGGGATTTGTATTAAATAGGTACATGCATATGTTAAAATTCATCTAATGGTACATCAAAGAATTGAATATTTCATTCTTGTGAATTTTATCTCAAAAGAAAGAAAAGATTTGCAAGCAAATGTTGAGCTCCATAATACGCATGCTACAGTGTTTAGAAGTGTAGTGGACTGAAACTTACAGCTTTGAAATGTATCAAAAAATGCACTGATGGATTGATAGAGGGATGGGTAGATATGTAATGAAATATTTCTGGTAAATTGTTAATGATAGAATTTAAGTGGTGGTAATACAGTTATAAGGATTGTTTCAGCTCTTCTGTAGTTTGAAATTGTCATAATAAAGTGTAGAGAAAAAATTGAAAGTCCTTTTCATAGATCATGTTTCCATTTTCTAATTAACATTCACAGAGAGATTGCTTAAAATCATTTAAAATATTGTATTTCCATAGAAACCAAAAGATTTGCATAATTCTATTTCTTTACAAACTTTTAATCAGTTTAGTTTGTCTATTTGTTAAGATTGGTCATATTTGTACTATTCCTTTGTGTTTTCCAGTTTTTAAATTGGGTGATGCACTTTGATGTTTATCATCATGGTTAATTTTGTCCATGAACACGACATTACAATTTCTTGGTATAGTTGATTCATTAGCCTGATGATAATGACCTGATGGATTTCAATTTGAGCATTTTCTTGAGGCCACTGAAGGCAATTTATGTAGAAGCAGAATGAAATGCTAAATTTGCAGCTAGTTGAAGTTTTATGTTTTAAAATTTCACTAACCAGAACACATAATAATCTAGATTTGTAGATTAATTCTTCTTTTTATGTAATAAGTAATTATGTGCAGACCTACAGTTTTGTTCAGGATATTTTCTGAAGTAATTTAGGGTTGACCCGATCTCTAAATAAACCAGGTACCAGGATATCCTGCTATTTCTTCGGATGATTTACAGGCACCCCTTGATATTGAAATGTTGAAGATCACCATGTCAAAATCATGCTATCATGAACACTTTATGGTATTTGAGAAAGACTTTCAAAGGGAATAGGCATGTGTATATATACACATATATATATATACACACACACACACATATACACACATATACACATATATATAACATATACATATATATACATATATAATACACACGTATATACACATATTATATATATATATAGAGAGAGAGAGAGAGAGAGAGAGTGAAATTCACTGTTAATTAACACAAACCTGCAAGTGGCCTTACCAGTTGCTTACTCAAAGTATATTCTATTTTTTAGAGAAAGTACCTCATTAGTAGGCATTTTACTTATTATTTGTTCAGAAATTTTTGTGAATGTACCAGGTTTTTTAATTTGAAGGAATAATTGGTATATGCATTTTCCCCTGCCCTAAATAACCTACTTGGTAAGACTCACTTTTAAAAGGAACACAAATGAAAATATTTGATTAATAATTTATCTTCTTGAAAGAAACTAAAATTACAAAAATAAGTTTATTTTATATTTACTGTGTAGATTTTATAAATTAGAACTGTATACTAGTTATTGGTATAAATCTTCTTAAAATTAGTCTAATAGCACAATATAGCAGTATTTACACCACATTTGACTCTTCACGTTTTGTTCCAGAGATATTTTTGTGAAAAAATATTAGAGGACTTCACTGGTTTTCCCAAGGGTCTCTCTTATTATTCTGTTATCCAGATAACTTTTGAAATACTTTTCTGTCATAAAACTTATTTTGATTCTCTAATTTCAACTAATTTTTATGTGGTTTAAAGTTGCTAGATTATCAGTCAGTGACTTTTAATGTAATAATTGACTTTATGAAATTCTGTGACTTTTGTCATATTTGCAACTTCAGAATTGATTTGCTTGTCATGAATTTTATGATATGTGAAAATCATAGAGAAATATTACAACAGCCAAAGATGGGACCTGGATTCATCCTGATAGCCATATGTTAAGCAAGGATGAATGAGAGGGTCGTCGTGTTACTGATGCATATTTCACACCATGACAAACTTAACCGTCTTACACTATATTGATTGTGGGAACTCAGTTTATAGAGCCCTTGAACAATGAAGACTTAGAAGAAAGATTTTTTGATATGTATTTGCTATAGTTTGAATGTTTCCTCCAAAACACATGTTGAATTTTATTTTATTTTTTTTTAACAAGTTCAGACGTACATGTGCATGTTTGTTACAAACGTAAACTTCTGTCATGGGGGTTTGTTGTACAGATTATTTCATCATCCAGGTATTAATCCTAATACCCATTAGATATTTTTCCTGATCCTCTCCTTCCTCCCACCCTCCACCCCTCAATAGGCCCCAGTGCATGTTGTTTCCCTCTGTGAGTCCATGTACCCTCATCATTTAGCTCCCAATTATGAGTGATGACATGCAGTATTTGATTTTCTGTGTCTGTGTTAGTGATCATGTTGAAATTTAATTGCCAATGTATGGTACTGGGAGATGGGGCCTTTAAAGAGGGTATTACCCCTCATGAATAGATTAATGCTATTATCCTGGGAGTAGGTTAATTATTACGGGAGTGAGTTCCTGATAATTAACCCACTTCCAGGTTTGGTCCCCATTTTATCTCTGTCTTGTGTGCTGCCCTTCCACCACGGGATAATGCAACACAAAGGCCCTCTACAGACATGGTCCCTCAGTCTTGGCCTTCCAGGGCTCCAGAACCATGAGCCCAATAAATCTCTTTTCTTATAAATTACCCAGTCTGCAGTATTCTGTTATAGCAGCAGAAAACAGACTAAGACAGTAGTGCTATCAAATATAATGAACTTCACTGAGGGTAGCTGATTATCATAGGGAAAGTTTACACACTCGCTAATGAATTACCTCAGTCTGAATTATCTGAAGTAGACTGCATGAAGTTTGAGGGAGTGAAAGATGTGAGAAGGTAAGGGAGAAAATGGGCTCTTTTTACAAAATGGGGAGAATTCATCAAGGTTTTCTTCATATGTCAGGTTTATACCAACTTTTTTTTTTTTTTTTTTTTGTGGGGGTCTCTTACCCAGGCTGGAGTGCAGGGTGCAACTCAGATTACTGCAACCTCTGTCTCCCAAGTTCAAGCGATTCTCCTGCCTCAGCCTCCAAGTAGCTGGGATTACGGGTGTGTGCCACCACACCCGGCTAACTTTTGTATTTTTTAGTAGAGACGGGGTTTCACCATGTTGGCCAGGCTGGTCTCGAACTCCTGACGTCATGTGATCTCCCCTTGACCTCCCAAATTTCTGGGATTACAGGCGTGAGCCACCGCTCTGGGTTAGGTTTATGCCAACTTTCAGATATTGTTTATACAGCTGATGCAAGCATGTGCAGATCTCAAAATTTTTCTGTCATTCTTCTGATCTAAATATATGTGAGCAGCGGAGCACTATGGGGTAAAGACCCATTATTGAAATAATTTATTCTCAGCTAGCTTATCTTGAGATTTGAAGGATGGCAATTTCACTGCAGCATTATCGTTCATGTGTTCCACACAATCATCTCTGTGAGAATTCTCTGTCATTCTTGTGTGTGGGGATTACATAACCAGTATTTATAGTAGGAAACTTTTCTGTGTGATTTCCTCCAATATTGGTTATAATATTATGCAGCCTTTTCAAGCCATTTATGTATTTTTGGATTATCCTAAAGCTATTTGTAGATTATTAAATATGTATTCTATTACATTGTTACACAGCTAAAAGAGCACATTATACTTTAGAGGCAGTCAATATTAGTACATGAAATCAAACTGTCTTTAATATCTCTTCTCTTACTCATTAAAATATCAGACTTTTCTGGCTATTCTCTGGGAAGGTTAGCCCCAGAAAAGAAACAAAATACGATGTATTACAGTGAATGCACATGGCTATTCAAATAAAGATTTAGAACCTGGATTACTTGAGGTAAATTTTAAGGCCAACATTACAAAAAAGGATAAAATGTAAATATTTTAGAAATCCAAAATTAATGATTATGGTGTGTGATAATATTTTGGGTTATGAGGATATTTATGCTTAGTTTCTCTTAATGAGCTATTTTAATAAAGTTTTGAATGTAAGTATATTGTTAATTTAATTAAGATATTATATTTGTGACCATAATTATGAGGAAAAAAGCAAGGACAGTAGAAGTAACTGCAAATACTAAATCAAAACTGGAGAAAGATTCTGTTTCTGTGTGCATACTCCACTGTAATTTGCCATGTTAAACTTTCAATAAATGTTTTCAAATAAATAAAAACATGACTAAATTCATTAATAGATACTAATGTTCTCTTGCAAGGAAATGACTAAGCCTCTTCAGAGTTTAATTTTTTCTATGTTATTTCTTCTTTATTGTACTATATATATTTTGCATTGACATTTCAGCATTAAGGGAATATTTTACTATCTAAAATAATAAGCTAGTAAACTAAGCAAATACCAAGGAAATGAAATTCTGCTTAACAACTGCCGCATCAATTTTCACTTTAAAAGCCACTCCATAAGGTGATATTTCTTAAATTTTTAAAATTATAAATCAGAGTGTTAGATACAGTGGTTGAATAAACCTATCATTCTCTAATACATATTTTTCCTAGTAATAATTATGCTATATGAATAGCACAAGGTTAGTATGTCAAAGAGAGCATAATTCATATGATACCATGCTGGTCATTTCTTGAGACTCTCTTTCACTCTTTTCACTCGTATTATTAATTCCTCCTCATGGATCCTGAGAACTGGCTAAGCTGAAATATTCTGTCATTGTTGCATCTAAATATGGACTCAGTTTCTCATATTATAACTGAGTATACAGTTCTCAATTCTTTAGATAATGTATATTCATATATCTGCATCATGGCCATACAATCTTAAATATCATTTATGCTTTCCCTCCATTTGATTATCTTCCACCAGGCTTTCTATTCTAGTCTCGATTATATTCTTTCTGCAATAACTTTTCAAGATCTCACTCCTACAAGGCTGTTTTTTAAAATAAAATCTTCGTCCTTATTAGTCCCTTCCCTCTGCTTTTAGAGCAGCTCTTTTTATTAAATTTGAAAATCTTTACTAGTTTCTCTTTCTGCCTTTAGCTGCTGCCCTTGTTCTTTCTTTTCTGCTTAACCACTGTCTCAGCTTATTTTCAAATTACCTTCTGAAAGTCTGGTTGTGGCTCTGTTTTTTAATGGAAAAATCCAGTATCATTTCTATACTTTTATTTTTCTTGATCTTTGTATTTGACACAATGACGTGTCATGAGCCATGAACCTCTCGCTTTCTTTGACTTCCTTGATGCTATTTTACTCCAGTTTATTGCCTGCCTATTTAATAACTCCTTAATATTATCTGTATTCATCCTTTTCCTCATGTAACTCTAAATTTTGGTGTTCCCTATGTGTAGGTTACAACTTATTTTCTATGTATTCTAAACTTTAAGAATTTGATTAACACTGCTCTGATTTCTTTCTTCCTTTTTGAATAAGCTAATTTATTTTTAAAAGACAGCTTGATATCACTATGGCAAATGGATACATTAGCATTTTCCAAAAATGAATGGTAACTGTATTAGTTTGTTAGGGGCTGCCATAACAAATTACGTTATATAGACTAAGCAGCTTAAAAATATTTATTTTCTCACAGTTTTGGAGGCTAGAAGTCCAAGATCAAGGTGTTGGCAGACCTATTCTTTCTGAAGCCTCTCTCCTTGGCTTCCAGACAGCTGCCTTCTCGCTGTATCCTCTCATGGTATCTCTGTGAGCCTGCATCTGTGGTATCTCCTTTTGTGTCCAAATTCTCCTTTTTATAAGGACTCCCGTCAAATTGGATTGATGTCCATACTACTAGCATCATTTTGACTTCGTCACCTCTTTAAGGCTTTATCTACAAATATATTCACATTCTAAACCACTGGGATTGAGTATTTCTACACACAGATTGTGAGAGGAAACAATTCAAACCAAAACAGGAACTTTAAAAATAATGGCAGTGATTAAATTCAAGCTTGATACTGCGTCTTCTCAGTGGCATCAATTAGAGAACAGGTAAAGTGTTATTTCTGGGTGTGTCTCTGAAGGTGTTTACAGAGGAGACTGGTGTGTGAATCAGTAGACTGGGTGGGGAAAATCTACCCTCAGTGTGGGTAGGCACCATCCAATTGGCTGAGGGCCTGCGTATAACAAAAAAGCAGAAGAAGGGCAAATTCTCCCTACGGGAGCTGATACACCTTTCTTCACCGGCTCTTGTACATCAATTTCAAGGCTCTCTAGCCTTTGGACTCTGAGCCTTGCACCAGTGGCCTTCCGGGTTCTCAGGCCTTCAACCAATGACTGAGAGTTATACCATCAACTTCCCTGGTTTTGGGGCTTTTGGACTTGGATTTGGACTGAGTCCTGTGTCTTCGGGTCATGAACGGCCTGTCATGAAACTTCTCAGCCTCCATAACTGCATGAACCCATTTCTTTAATAAATCTCCTCTGGTCTATCTATCTATCTATCTATCTATCTATCTATCTATCTATCTTCTATTGGTCATGTCTTTCTGGAGAACCTGACTAATGACATTATCCCAAGGTTCTAAATCTGAGATCTGCATTTATTTTTAATTGGCAAATGTAGACATTTTAGAGATACAACAACAAATGGAGACTTTAGGTAATTTGAAGGATCAAAAGACAGTTGATAGAAAAATAACTTCCTCATTGGGTCTCAGCAAACTATTGCAAGGACAAAAAACCAAACACCGTATGTTCTCACTCATAGGTGGGAATTGAACAATGAGAATACTTGGACACAGGAAGGGGAACATCACACACTGGGGCCTGTCATGGGGTTGGGGGAGGGGGGAGGGATAGCATTAGGAGATATACCTAATGTAAATGACAAGTTAATGGGTGCGGCACACCAACATGGCACATGTATACATATGTAACAAACCTGCACATTGTGCACATGTACCCTAGAACTTAAAGTATAATAAAAAATAAAATGTCAATAATATTGGTTCAAGCAGTGCTTAAAATCATTATTTCCCATACTGCTGATGGGTAAAATTAAATTTGCTCTCAGATTTTGATGTGTCAGTCACTCAATCTCATGGAGTCTGTTTTCACACCCTCTCTTTACCTGGCTGAAATTTCCTAAATTATCCTAAATTCATATATAATACACTCATATATTAATCTAATTTAATTTCATTATAGTGCATATATGAATAGATTAATTTAGCAAAACTTAATTCATATAATTCATACATATGAATTAAAATAGATTAATATTTAAAGTATATGTTTATATGTAAAATGTATCGATATATGTTTATAGCCTTTTGTAATTTATAATATTTATAATATAAAACAGACATGATATTGTTTAACCTTCATCAAAAAGAATATAGGTTGGCCAGGTATAGTGGCTAACACCTGTAATCCCAGCACTTTCAGAGGCAGAGGCGGGCAGATCACTTGAGGTCAGCAGTTTGAGACCAGTTTGGCCAACGTGGTAAAACCCCGTCTCTACTAAAAATGCAAAAATTAGCTGGGCATGGTGGCACATTCCTGTAATCCTAACTACTTAGGAGGCTGAGGCAGGAGAATCGCTTGAACCCAGGAGGCAGAGGTTGCCGTGAGCTAAGGTCGCTCCACTGCACTCCAGTCTGGGTGACAGAGTGAGTCTCAAATAATAATAATTCTTAATTTTAAAAATATAGCTTAAGAGAAGTAAAATATTGATTTAAATTGGCACTGTGTAATTTCTAATAATCTCATCTAGAGAGAAAATCTGGAAGTATATAATTACAAAAGTAGGACTACTCAAATAATTTACCGATTAGGCCAGATTTTTAAAAAGTTATGAATAAAAGATAGATGACAAGATATATAATTAACATAAATACAAATAAATTAATACAAAGAAAACAGTAAGTCCTAAAAGGCAAAACACCTGACAAAATGCTAATTTTATAATGGGAATAATTTAATTAAATCTGATTATATATATAATACATATATTAAAAATGCACTTCTATATTGGTACATATATACACACACATACACTTATATAATTTGGCTTCCACACCAAATCTGGCTCACAACCTGCTTGTGTACAATTTGTGAGCTGAATGATTTTAACACCTTTATGATTTAAAAGTCAAAGAAAAACAGATGCTGGTGATGTAGAGAAAAAGGAACACTTATACACTGTTGGTAGGAGTGTAAATTAGTTCAAACATTGTGGAAGACAGTGCGACTATTCCTCAAAGACCTAAAGACAGAAACACCATTCACCCCAGCAATCCATTACTGGGTATATACCCTAAAGAATATAAATCATTCTCTTATAAAGACACATGCATGTGTATGTTCATTGCAACACTATTTACAATAGCAAAGACATGGAATCAACCTAAATGCCCATGAGTGATGGACTGAATAAATAAAATTTGGTACATAAACATCATGGAATACTATGCAACCATAAAAAAGAATGAGATCATGTCCTTTGCAGGAACATGGGTGGAGCTGGAGGTCATTATCTCTAGCAAACTAACACAGGAACAGAAACCCAAATACTGCATGTTCTCCCTTATAAGTGAGGATACATAGAGAGGAACAACACACACTGGGGCCTATTGGAGGGTGCAGAGTGGGAGGAAGGAGAAGATGAGGAAAAAGTAACTAATGGGTATTAGGCTTAATACCTGTACAACAAACCCTCATGACACAAGTTTACTGATGTATCAAACCTGCATATATACCCCTGAACTTAAAAGTTAAAAAAAAATTTTCAACATGAGTTTTAGAGGGGACATTCAAACCATAGCAAATACATATCAAAAAATCTTTCTAAATCTATTGTTCAAGTGCTCTATAATCTGAGTCATCATGAGCTCAACTGAAAAAGTCTCTGCTTTAGTGATAGATGAAAATGCATTTACTAGCAAAGCCTCTGAGAAGCCCCAGAAAATGTATAGCATTTCAAAACACAATTAATAGTTTGAGGTGGAACAGATCAGAATAGAAAATGCATCAGCATGATATGTATAAGACTGTATAAGCATTATATTTGTCAATATAAAAACTGTTACATTTATTAAATGTGATGAAAACCTCTATACATATAAAAGAAATAAAGTTGCATGAGGGCCACAATTCCATTAAAGTTTCTGGCTTCAAATTAAACATAGATAACACTCTAATCCAGACACTTATTAAGCATTAATGTGAGATGTTAATGCCTTAAAATATATTAACAATGAAACATTAGAGGGCATTTTAAAAGACAGCATTTCAAATGCTCTAAATGTAAATTAACCTGATATATGTGGGTTACATCTTTTTTAAAATACAAATGGGTTTAAAATGAAGGAAACATTGCTTTACAATAGGGAACAATTCTATACACATACGCTTTGGGCTTTCAAACATATGTTCAAACATCTGAACAATGGTATGGTTGATTTCAGAAACTCTAATTGTGTCCAGAGTCATACATTCATCATTTTTAGCAATTCTCAATGTTGGCTATTTTCAAGTGATTACACAGTAATCTTTTGGATAGTCATACATAATGCCTTTTATTACCTCCACAAAAGTGAGTTATAAATCAACTTAATGTGAAAATGTGTACAGATCTTAAATTTCAACCTAGAAAGGGAACTGAAATGCAATATAAACTCCTTGTATAAGAAGAAAAATTCACCTTGGCTTTTGCCTTCTTTTTCCTTTTGTTTTATTCTTCTCATTTTCCGAAATGTTAACTGTACAAGTTCTTTCCAGAACTCAGCTTTGGCACTACACATGCTAATTTGAATATGAGAACTAATCTTAAGTGGCTCTTTTGCATTTTCTGCCAAGATATGACAGATGTGCTGTACTTTGGAATCCACAACAGATACGACTTTTAGATTCTTCCTTAAACCAGGTGCTAAAAATGTGTGAAAAAGCAAAAGACATTGTTATCGAAAAGTTTAAGCCATGGACCATTTCATTAATGGTTTTGTGGATTAAAGTGCATCTTGTTATAGTCATTTTCCATCTTTCTTTTATAGCAGTAGAAAGAAATATATGCAGGTATTCATGACAATGCACATTCCACAGGATATACTTCCATATATCCCAGAGTATATGCACACTAAATACATATTAATGTCTACACAAAGATGTATTTAAGTAAATATAATAAAATACCATAGGAAGTCATAATCATAGAAATATAAAAAGGTGTGACTAAATATTGTATATAATAAAGACCTTCTAAATGTAATTGTCAATGATTATTGCAGTATGAGGTATATGTGGCTAGAAGATATGGGGTTCACATTTATGTTAAGGAATTTATTATTTGATTAATGGAAGGGAATTAGCAACAAGGTTAACTAGTAAGTCCTTGTAATGTGCCATTTGATACGCATATAATACGGATGTAATATTCCATTTGATATGTATGTAATATAGATGTAAAATTGTGCAAATGTGATTGAGATAATAAGTAAAATTTGTCAAAGGAATTCCAGAAAATTTACAACACTGGTTTTAAATTTCCGCTCTAGTTAAAATGATTGCATGTCATTTCATTGTCTTTATTCTGAATTCTATTATATAAACATCTAGAGATTAATCTTCAGTGATTTATGATAACTAAAATTGAGATCAAAATTTGGTTGAGTTGCTTGAATTTTTTGAGAGTAATACATATTTATGAATATAAGAAATATGAAAATGAAGGATTGTTTTCAATTTATTCAGGACAAGAAATTCTAGCAAAGTTTCAGAGATGTACCAAAAATGTTTTATCTAGCTGTTGTTGTCATGTTTTAAATGCTATGATAATCATGAGGAAGGTTCCTGGGGAATTTTTAAAGCTTTTTTTTCAAGTATATTTGTAAATATCATAGTCCAAATATTTCATACTTCATTTACAAAAGAAGGGAAGGGTAAATGTAAGTGTTATAAAGGGTTCTTCAATGAATTAAAGTTAGGAGAGTAGCCTGAATATTCAGGGCACAGACTGAAATGAATATAAAATTTTTGAATATGTTCAAATTCAGAACTAGTTTGAGTGGAGGAAAAGTCGGGGATAGTGCCTCTAGTTTGCTATAAATGGAAGTAATTTTTATAATTTTTCATTTTTTCCCTAAATATCAAGATACTTGCTAAATACACCCAATAGCTAAATGACTACTTACTGATTTACAAAA
>NW_016803155.1:39324-57107 GCF_001698545.2 Rhinopithecus bieti
TTTATAATTTTTCATTTTTTCCCTAAATATCAAGATACTTGCTAAATACACCCAATATGTATTGCTAAATGACTACTTACTGATTTACAAAAAAAAAAAAAAAAAAAAAAAAAAAACAGTTATTCTAAAATGTAATAAAAATGTTTGATTTTTTTAATATATCCCAGGTGCTATGCTAGATGCCAGGGAAAGAAAAAAATATAAAAGCAATGTGGTCACCTTCTTTAATATTTTGCCATCTAGGAGAGGCTAAGTGAATATACTGTGAAAAGAGAAGATGTTAAATACAATAGAGAAGGACATAGGATACTATGGAAGAGTAGACGAAAACAAAAATGACCTCCCAGCAAAACTGATAATTGATTCAAATCTCTAAGGAGAAAAATAACCAAGTTAAGAAATACTGTTCCACATGAAAGGAACATTGGCAGGCATGGGACATGAGACAAGAAGACATAAAATGTTGGATACTTAAAATGCACTTAGTATAATTGGATTCTAGGTTTGGAAGGCAGGAAGTTGAAGGAAAACAAAGCTAGACACATTAGCAGGCATCAGATCATGAAGGACATATGTCAGGTAAATAAACGTATTTTAAAGAAGGATTAAGCACAGATCGTTTGGAAAAGAAGTCAGTAATGGATCTAGATAAGTGAAGCACCTAGGAGTCCAAGAGAAGACCCCAGGTAATCATGTGCAAGAAGAAATCATATTTTCAAACTCCAAGAGACAAACAAGAAGTGATAATATGGACTTTGAGGTATTCTCTACAATTCGAAACAGCATCTTTTATCCCAAAGTCCTTTGTTTCTCAGGAGTTGTTTTGATTGTGATTGATGTCAGAGAATGTGCCTGAGAAGCCCATGGTAGAATTCCCATTCTAATAAACACAAGGATACTCTACTGTTGAATTCAAGTGATCACAAGGGGATATATTTGTATGGTGGATGCTGTGAATCTCTGCCTTCACAATCCTGCCGCCTCCCATTCCCCACATAGGCTAATCTCAAGAGTGCTTCCTTTATACAATTCCTGCATAACAATCCCTGTCTTGGATTCTGCTTCTCAGAGAACACATTCTGCAAACAATGGGTAGCAAAGTAAGAGAAGAGACTGACTGACAAGCTTTTCTGCCAAGGTGTAAAGAGACATCCCTGCTGGTGAAGCATGCTTTCATAGGCTGTTCCTTAGTCCGAAGAAGTTCAGAGCAATGGCTGAACAGAACCTGAGAGATTTCATGTTAGAACTAGGCATCAATAAATTTTGAGCTAAAATGGACTCTCAAAGACAGAGAAACTGAAGGTCAAAAAAGTCAAGATTTCCCCAAAGTTACATAACTAAGAATTGGACTGAGACTGAATTCCCTATCTTCTCACTCCCAGTCTTTTTCAATAAACCTGTGCTTCTCAAATAGATGTGTCTCCAGGAATTTGCACCAGCAAAACCGATTTGCTTGTAATCAGAGGAGAAACATAAAAATTAATGGAGAATGATTTTATTTGCTGTTTATATCATATGTGTTGTAGAATGTAAACACCATGTGACTTTTAAGATTAAGAAGTAAGAGACTAAAGATCTTCAGAATTCAGCTATGTCTTCAGAACTCTTTTGGGTATAGTTGAATCTCCTCTGACACTAGGCATAAGACAGTGTAAATATTTGAAAAGAACTGCAGAAAGAGCCAGGAGTGGTGGTTCAATCCTGTAATCCCAGAACTTTGGGAGGCCAAGGCGGGCGGATCACCTGAGGTCAGGAGTTTGAGACCAGCCTGCTCAACATGGCAAAACCCCGTCTCTACTAAAGATACAAAAATTAGCAGGGCATGGTGGTGCGTGCCTGTAATCCTAGCTACTTGGGAAGCTGAGACAGGAGAATCCCTTGAACCCAGGAGGCAGAGTTTGCAGTGAGCTGAGATCAGGCCCCTGTACTCCAGCGTGGGTGACAGAGCAAGACTCCATCCCCTCACCACCCCCCAAAAAAGGAATTGCAGAAAGAAATACAATTAATCCTCAAGAGTGGATTCATTTACATCTTGATTATAATGCATTCTATCTTTATGTTAATATAATATCTGTAAGAGGCCTTTTCCTATTTTCTCAAAATTCTTATTAAAGTTTCCAAACTGCAAACAATGGGTGATAACTACCTCCCCTTCTAAAGGTGGGTATAAAACATATCTGGGTGGTACATGTTCATTGGCCTAGCTACCATCTCCCCAAATCTTATGAGAGAAAGCTAGAGTTTATCAAAGAGGATGATTCTTCAGAGGAATTTAAGAGTAGAAAGCACTAAGGCATATCCTACCCCCCCTCACAAACCAAGTGGGGAAACCCCCAAAAGCATCATTCAGAAATAGTCGACAGTGGGACACATGCTAGTAGAGCTGAAGCAGTTTGTAAGAATCTCTCTTGCTATCTGTGTAGAGAGAGTTGTTGGGAGGACTAGACACGTGTTCTATGAGAACTGCAGAAATATCAGCACATAATGACTCTATCTAAGCTTCTGCATTAAGAGAGGAGCACAGTCTAGCATGATCTCTAGTAGCATGAGGCCCTGTCCCTAGGATGACCCCAGTTCCCCTGCCCCTCCATTGAAATGCCTACCTGAGAAAGCTCAGTACTGCCAGATGAATTTATTTGCTTTAGCCATGCCTGAAGATAGGCCTCTGACCTCCCTTTCTTGGAGGATTTACTAAAAAGCCTTACAATCATGTCTCCTTCTTGTGTCCCTTTGAGATTTATTGTATCTCTTACAACTCAGAAGTTTCTTTCTTAAAGACAGTCGGCATTCCTTTGAAATGTAATCATCAAGAAGGATAGAACCTCTGTTCTATCCTATTTCTGTGGGACAATAGAATCTTGACTTGGGAGAATTGCCAGCTAGCAGACACAGTAGGCCTAATCACATTTACACTGACCAACCCTTAGTAATTTTTCACTTCTCTGGCTCTACTTGAGTCTCTACTTGTCCCCCTCACTTAAAAGACTCAATCACACAAATCAGAATGGAACTCAGTTCTTCCCCTACTATCAGTAGTTACTGAATAAAATCTGTTTTCACTGCTTTAAAGAATGTCTAGCCTTGTTTGCCTTTGACATTCTACAATTAGGAAGCAGGAAATGGAAACTGGGACCTGCTTCTTGCTGGGAGAGTCTTGAAAGCAGTTGGAGAGCTGTGAAGTTGTTGAACAAAGTGAGAATTCACCCATGGGTTTATTTACATTTCTCTTAGTTGGCAGGACAGTGATGCCTGAGATTTTCTGGGATCCAATTGATGACGAAGAAGGTAGCAAGGCTCAAGTCATCTAGAAATAATCTTGTCTAATAGCATGTCAACCTTGTCATGTGCACCAGCCAAAAAGAGCAGGCATGTACTTCCCTGAGAGCTGCTAAAGAGAGCTTGCAGGATATTAGCTGAGAGTGCACAGCCTACAACAGGGAAAGGTGTCATGGGGAATCACCAACAAACCATTGATGCAGTCGCAATGACAGAATGCATTTGCTGCCCATGCAGAATTATAATGAACACCTACTGAGGAATATGACTTTTGATGCCTTTCCTGATTTCTGCTATCCTGATCTGACCTTGAAGACTCTAGCTCTGAGGAGGAAGTGAATCAAAGGGAAGGGCAGAAGGGTGTGGACAGTTTCAAATTGAATATAGAAGGGAAGTTTTAAATTGGAGTAGATTTTTCAATACCTACCAGTGACCTGAGAGCTATGGGATATTCCCAGGTTGTCACAAAATAAGAGAGTAAGAGAAATCTGATAGAAGATTTCTATAGTCAGTGTTAGAAGAAATGAAATTATTCTTGAGTACAATCTACTAAGTCAGGTCATTTAATAACTGAATGCATTACTGTCTCAATACAGATTACATTATTTTGTTTTGTTAAGAAATAATTTTAATAGAAATGTATAGTAGTTTAAGATAATTTTTGGCATTAAATACACTTTGGTTTGAGTTCTTACTTTGGTAATCACCACAAATTACTGAGTTCTGGTTTGTTGACCCCACAAATTATTTTCTCTGTGCTCACTTTTTTCACCAGTAGGATGGGAATTTGAATAATTGTAGTTTACATATTTTGTGGTATATTCCCAGCCCACCATAATTCTTCCTTCTTAGGCAGCTGCTTTCTAATCTGCAGGTAGATCAATGAGCTGATTTTCAGCAGACTGGCTGGTATGGCATACTTTGGACTAGAGCCATTGAATGAGGGGTGGTTCCCTTAGCCAAACTGGACAGCTAGTATCTCTTCCTCAGGTTCAATCTAAGAATGATTCAGGTCTTCCTTGGGAGAAGGACTCTACAATGTTCATTCAAAATCCGTTGTCAATCAGGACATGGTAGTAAAAATGAAACATGACTTGAACAAAAAAATACTGAGAGTGCTTTTGTTCCTAGTTGTAGTTCCCTTCTGCAAACATCTTTGCATGCTCATTCTAGGGTTCTGTGAGATTCCACCTTTATTTTCATATAATAAGTTTGAATCTATCATTGTTTATTTTAACTTGGATTAGATAGGTAAACTAGTTCAAAAAGCTTGGATTCCAATCTTAGTTCCAGAATTTACTGGCTGAGTTAACCATGGACAAGACACTTAAACTCTCTGCCTCCATTTTTTCTCTTGTATTGTGGGGATAGAATAATATTTACTCCAAAATCACACTGATTCATGAGGATTAAATTAGTCACTATAAGTTATTTATTATTGAGTTGATTTCTATAATTTGGGGATAAAAAAGCCTCCAACTAATAAATTATTACTTGATTCACAGAATTGGTGTGTGGAATGAAAGAGAAAATGCATGAAAAGACTTTAGGACAGTGTGTATGTACCAAGCGTACCATGGTAAATATTAGCTGTTATTATCTGTTGCTTTCTTATTTCTTGGTTACTACATTTGTACTATGGTTTGAATGTGTGACCCTGAAACGTGTTGGAAACTTACTCCTCAATACAACAATGTTAGCCTGTTCGGTGTAATAAGAGGTGATTTGGTCCCGAGGACAAAGTGAATGGATTTACACCATTATCATAGGAGGGGGTTCATTATAAAAGGGGTAGTTGGGCTCCCTTTTTCTTTTTCTCTTTCACTGTCTTTCTGCCCTTTTGTCTACTATCATGGGATGATACAGCAAGAAGGCTCTCACCAGATGTGACCCCTCAATTTTGGACTTTCTAGTCTCCAGAACTACGAACCATTAAATTTCTGTGTATTATAAATTACCTAGTCTATGGTATTCTGTTATAGCAACAGAAAATGGGCTAAGACAATCTGATATTACAGTAGTTTCTCATTATTTGCTATTTTGCTTTCCTCAGTTTCAGTTACTCCATGGGCAAATGCCATTAAAAAATATTAAATAGAAAATTCCAGAAATAATTCACACATTTTAAATTGCGCACCTTTCTGAGTACTGTGATGAAATCTCATACCATCCCCATCCATCCCACCTGGGATGTGAAAAATTCCTTTGTCCATTTTATATAAGAAACTTGATTGTTTATGGTATCTGAGAAGAAACCTGGAGCCAATCTCCTGTAAATACAAAGGATGACTGGATATAGGACTTGGTACTATTTGAGGTTTCAGGCATCTACCGCGGGACTGTCTTTGAATTCTATCCCCTGTGGAGTAGTGGGGACTACTGTAATCTTCAGAAACATTGAGATTACACAAAGTTTCCATTTCCTACTTTTAAACCCACAAGCAACCAAGAGAACTGCAGACAAAAGGTGGCATATTTGTGTGAAGATTATTTTTAATTTCCATATTGCTTCATATCTCTTCATATTTATTCAGATCCATATCTATGATCCTAGGACAGAGAATAGAGACATTCACAGAGAAACCTTACCAAAACAGATTAAAGCAACTTAAATTGATTTAATATTCCCAGGACAGTTAATAATAAATTCTTCTGCTCAGATAGTTTTCAATTTCATTAATAAGATTGTATTTACAAGTAAGGGCATGATGTTGTATTTTACATATAAGTTCTTAAGTTTTTCCTACCAAAGCCAGGTTGCATGCTGACAAAAATGAAAGTGAATTTCCCAGAGATAACACATTTTGTTCTTAATTATCTCTGCTCATTATAGCTTTTTGTTGTTGTTTTGCCATCGTGTAATAACATTTTAGGGCAGGTTCACATTAGCCCTTGTTTTTACTGTTGGTCTGTTCTCATATCATCCAAATTTATATTCTTCAATCCTTTTCCCTGATTTATTCCCGTTAACTAGAGAATAGTATTTTCTTACACATCCTTACTATTTTATTGTAAATAGTGTAATACAAAATATTAATGTAGTTCCTCTACCATTATTTAAAATTTTAAATGTCAAATGACATTAAGATTCTCAACTAACCCCGTTAATTTAGTTATCTGATAATGTGTTCTCCTATGGAAAACATAGTGTTTTCTTTGAAAGACTGAGTTGCAGTATCAGAAAAAATAGTCATATTTAGCATTTGGCCATAAAACTTCATTAAAATTCATTAGATGAGGGAAAATAGGCTCATTATAAATTTAAAATACATCAGTGAATGAAATTAGAGGCATTTATTTTTCTTCAATCATTGGTTTTAGTCTTATATTAAGTCTAAGAAAATTATCAGTACTTATGGTCTTCCTTTAAAAAAAAAACTCATAAAAGTCATTCTTATATACTCATGTTTATGGTAGTATACTACTCTCTTTGGAACATTCTTTCCTCTGCTTTTCAAAATTCTAGTGACTTTCTATTTTTTAAGTTTTGGCTTAAATGGCATTTCCTCATTGTAGATTTAAACAGGACTTTCTCAACTCCCAGTGCACCCTGTCCTGGAACCATTAAAAATTAAGTTGCATGATCACTGAATACCATTTTTTTTCTAATTCTTCCAACTGTTTAAACATTGCCACTTAAAGTGATTTCATTGGCAGTATGTAAGAAATTATAATGATATTTTCTGCTTTCTATTTTTGTTAGCAAATTTACTTTAGAAAAAAATGCTTTTAAACATGTCTGCCAATTAAAAGGACTATTAGTAAACTCATCAAATGTTAAGTTTCTATACCTAGAGTAAAATATGTATCTATCCTCTAGAGATAATTTGGTACAATTGAGGTCATTAGTATCTTATCGGTTTATGCAATTGTTCATTTCAAGTATACGCAACTCAATATATTTTTCTTGTAATTCAACTTGGAATATACCCTGAAAAACTTTGGGGGACATGCTGTGGTACATTTTCTGTATGGACCTTGTATTCTAGTTCTACACTTGCCTTTAGTAGTTTACTTAAGTTACTACACTTTTTTTGAACATTGTTTCTGCACCTCTAAAATATTTCAATAGTGAATGATTTTAGTAATTCTACAAAAACTTTAAACATGTATTTTAATTATATTTTATGTGTTAAATTATCTTTATGTGTGGGTATACATGTGATGTATATAACAATTGTATTAAAAACAAATAGGAATGCATGCAATGAAGTCATGGCTGTTAAGAAATTTAGCCCTGAATTAGAAATATAAGATAAATCACACTTCCCAGTGTGCATGAATACATGTACTTGGAAATATTTAGCTAGTTGATCATTCTTGCTTTGACTGTAACCTTTTGTAGAATAGGCCTATATCATTTGCTTTATTATCCATATCATTTGTGCCATGGTCAAGTTTTACTGCATATAATTCAGTTTTTCTGTGAATAGGTGGGGCAGAAGATAGTGCCAAAAAGAAAGAATGGAACCTTTACTGTGACTTGTTTTCTATAACCACATTTTATACCACATATTTTTATTCACAAAATAATATACGAAAGGACATAAGCCTTATCCATTCTGGTAAATTTTGGATTTAAAAAATCTATACTGTATTCTGCAAAAGAGAACACAAAGATCTATGCTTCCAAACTATTAGAAAGCATGAGGGTTAAAAGAGTTTTCACCCTATTTTTTGACCTGTTGTAATTATTTCTCAATTTTTCTCCCCATCTCATCTTCTTCCCCACCATAATCCTTTCTATATTCTACTCTCAGATCTATCATTTTGAAGTCCAATTCTGGTCATTATGTCTTTTGATTGATTGAAAACCATTCTAATGGTTTTATATTTTAATCTGTCATTTAGGGTTCTCTGCCGTATGAGTCACACCTGAATTTCCAGCTTTATTTCTCAGTCAATCCCATATCTGCTCTGCTCCCAAACCAAACTAGACAGCTCTCTTCTCTTTCAAGTATTTGTTCATTCTGATTTATTTTAAGTATCATTTAAACTGATCCTTAAGTACCATTTCAGATACTATTTTCTCCATAAAATAGTTTTCTTGATTACCTAAATTGAAAGTAAGAAAGGGAAAAATCTTTGTTTATGGAAATATTTTGATGATGTATTTATGTTGTGTTTGCACAGATGAAAGGCAACAAAAAGTTTTGCTAAACTATTCTGCAAAATAAATGGACATAAAAGACAGAAATCCAGGGAGAAAAAAAAAAATGTCCATACATGCTATGAATGCCTTTTGTGAATGATTATATTTTTGTGTTGAAATAAAGAAGAGGCCTGTTTTGTGATATCTTGGTGGATTGTATGGTCTAGTTACTATTTCACAAGCCCAAGGAAAAATGGCCTCTCTTGTTCCTCTCCTCTTTCTCTTGCACAGGCAGTGGGTTAGCATATGGTTGAGGTGTTGCCAATTAGACAATTTCAGTGTCTCCTGGGACTCTGAGTCTCAAGCAAGTGGCTCAGAACATGGCACATGTTCCGTGCTGGGGGCGGATAGACCAGCCTGTTCCTAGATCAGCCTCATTATAACTCTTGTTCCCTGGCTCTCCAGAACATTGAACATCTTTTGATACATTTTCTAAGCTGATTTCATTTACTTTCCTCAATTTGATGAACACTAGATATCCACCCAATAGGTTTCCTTTTTTGTATAATCATGTAAGTCTCCTGAAAGATGACAGAGGTCCTGTGGTAGGCAGAATAATGGCCTCCCAAAGATGTCCAAAGCCCAATTCCTGGGAACTGTGCCTATCTTACTTTACATGACAAAGGGGAATTGGGGATGCAGATGGAATTAAGATTGCTAGCCAGCTGACTCTGAGATACAGAGATTATCCTGGAGTATCTCAGTGGGCCCTATATAATCACAAGCATCCTTAAGTGTAGAAAAGGGTGTTGTAAGAGTAAGTCTGAGAGATACAATATGAGAAAAAGTAGACCTGCCATTGCTTTCTTTGAAAATAAATGAAGGGACCATGAGCCAAAAAATTCAGACGTCTTCTAGAAGATGGAAAAGGCAAGGAAATGCATGCTCACTTAGATGCTCCAGTAAGGAACACAGCCCTGTAAACCTTGATTTAAGCTCACTGAGGATTGTGTCATAGTTATAAGCAAGAGAATAGGGAATAGGCTGTTTTTGTCTCCAGCTGAGCCCAGTGTTCCTTGCTGGAGAATGCTGTAGTTCATAGTGAAGAGAAGAGCAGGTTATAAACCTCCAGTGTACCTCTGACTTCAAAAATGAAATCCCCTGTCTTTGATAATAGGTAATCTCGTCTCCTTTCAGTCACTGTTGTTGACTTCAATTCACATTTATTTTCAATTTAACATCTCAGTATTTCAGCCATTGTCATGTACTGATAAATATGCAGCACTGCTCTCTGATTTCATACAGATTTTCAGACATGGATATTAACATTTGAAAAGGCAGACACCTATTTCTTGGTCCTTTTCTGATGATGTAGACTATCAGTTCTCTGGAAGAGATATCACTGTTGTAAGAACCTTACTAATGCTCTGTTTCCCTGCCTTCTTAGTTGTGGAATGCCTGACACTCAGACATCTGACCTAAAGTTAACAAATAAATTAGTACTACTCTTGTACACTTTTAATATATTACAGTTACGGTAAAAGCAAAGATATCCAGGCAGTCTATTTTTTTAACGAAACAAAACACCTAGTAAAGCGTCTCACTTTTATTTCTACTTTTGTAATTTACTCAGTACAATTAACCTTTAAATATATATGTAATATATGTAGATAGAATATCAATTAAAACAAAATATTTCTTGCTGTTAATGTATGGCATTTAAATACTCCTTTATTGTATTATTTATAAAACTGTTTTATAGAACACTAAAAGTATGAGGCTACTTAAAAATGTTAATCTTATAATTAATAGTCAGAGGCATACGCTTTTCCCCAACACAAGGCACTGCTATTCTAAATCTATCATTCTGAACTTTACAGTAGGAGACAGCCATCTGCCTTCATGCAGCCATATAAAACAAAGCAAGAATATATGCTCTTATGTTTCTCTTGGTGAGATGTGAGATCATTATGATGAAGTAGGCAACAAGATTTAGTTAATATGAATTAAGATAGCATGTGTTGAAGAAAAAAAGAGCATATTAAATCAAACTAATTCTATAAGTCAATGTTATCAGCTGATTGAATATGGATGATTTGATAAAGTAGAGCAGCATATGATGTAATCCCAAGTAGATGGGAAATAGGTGTGTGGGTGACCCATTCCTTAGTCTTATAGCTCCAGAAATCCTTTCTCTGTGTTACTGGATCTAGTGCTATTTTAGTTAAGGCCTATACTTTAATTGACCTCTCTATTTTTCTGTGAAACATGAAAGTTGTTAAAATATCATAACATTCTTTCACAGGTTAAGAATATTAACAAGAAGTAAAAAGGAGTGAGGCTTGGGAAGAAAATCAGTTTCCAGCATATCTTTACATCTAGATGTCTACACAATTATATATTGTTTCAGTCATGTTCTTTCATCAGTTATGTCTAGATTTTTCTGAAATTCAAATACTTTAAAATCTGCTTTCTAGATTTTAGTTTAAGTAAAATCATTATGAAAAGATATGACCACTCAGACACAATTTTTTGGTTCACCTAATGTGTTTTTCAGTTTAATTTTATGGGGACTATGATATCTTCTGCATTAAAAACTTACTAGATCAACATTAACTTCTTTGGTTTGATGATTTTTGAAATTTCATTTTTTTAAAGAAAACTCTCTTTGCTTCCCGAAGCAAAGATTTTTTTCTTTCATAAACAGATGACAGAGTGGAACAATTTAAAAATTTTATGTCATGCCATCACATTAAATTTGATTTTCCAACTAGTACAGTAATATAGCATGGTGGTTAAATGTGAAATCTGGAGTCAGCCAAGATTACTTCTAATCCCATTTCTACCATGTACAAACTGTGTGACCTTGACAAAGTAATTTAACAACTCGAAGCTTTAGATCTCTCATTTGTAAATGGGGGTAATTTAGAGAGCCTACTTCAGCAGGGTTATTCTGAGGGTTAAGTGAAATAGGATGCATGAAGCACTCAGTGCAGTGTCTGGTAAATCAGGACTCTTCACAACAATATCATGCAAATTTCATTCCTGAAGCAGAAGTTCATATATTTTAGGTGTTGATTGTACTTAATAAGGGATTCATTTAAAAATTATTTTCATGGCATTCTATCTGTAAATTCTGATTTATCTGTAAAATGTAAGCATTTAATACTGAGAACATTTCTAAGAAGTTATAAAAATGTAAATATAATAAATATAAATAGGGAAGATTTAGGAACTGTTTATCCAAAGCAAAGTTTTTACCAGGCAATTGAAACAATTTGAAAATGGCATATAATAATTATTGAAATTTACACTTAAATTTCATCATCTGTAGCATGATTCAGGTTTCATCTGGCCAACCTGAGTCATACTATAAAAAATGACATCCTAGGGCCAGATTCCAGAATTACAGATCTTAGGCATTAGCAGTAGTCAACATGTATCAGTATGGATGCTAAGGCACATAACATCACAAATTACATTTAGAACAATAGGTTGAAAACACAATCCTGCCCTTGGCTTTCTTTATGATAGAAAGAGGCAAGATAATTAAAATGTGAAGAGTAAATGGTTAAAAATAAATATTCATTACTTTGATATTTATAAATAAAATTTCAGTTCTGAACATGCACATCACATGGCACTCTATGTACTGTACTGAAACACTTTCCAAAAGAGGCAGCAACAAAAAAAATTACAGATAATATTATGATAATCTAAAAATAGTCTTATTACATTAATTTTGTTTAGTATATCACATGCCTCAGTATTAATGAATTAGTTACTCTTCAATTGCAATTTTGTAATTAGTAAGAATTATTAATAAAACTATTAGTCATAGTGTTCGTTATGTACTTTTAAAAAAGAAATACTCTATAGATTACTTAGTGTTTAGCAAAACATCCCATTTAGTGGTTTTTAAAATATTATAAATTCAGTAAGAAAACTAGTTAACTTAAGAAGTATAAAATGATTAATAATATGAAAACATAATTTCTACAGCAAAAGTAGGGTAGATTTTCAATTCTTTTCCTGGGGTCAATTTCCTATATTCTGCTACCAAAAACATCAAATACAATTAAACCTCAATGAAGCCTTGCTTAACTCCAAAATACCTCTATTTGTTTTTTTTCTGGAGGACAATACAGGTTACTCTATGAAGTGTTAAAGATACTAGGTAAAGAGTTAAAAGAGAGAGAATTGAGGATTCAGTGGGACAGAGAGAAATGATGGCTTAGAGGGTTATTGCTAGTGTAATGTGTATGTCTGACCAGGAGATACACTAACATTAAAAAACTAAAATAGACCAGTCACAGTGGCTCATATATGTAATCCCAGCACTTTAGGAGGCTGAGGCGGGTGGATCACCTAAGGTGTTAGGAGTTTGAGACCATCCTGGCCAACATGGTGAAATCCTGAGTCTACTAAAAATATAAAAACCAGGTGTGGTTGCTTATGTCTGTAATCCCAGCTACTCTGGAGGCTGAGGCAGGAGAATCACTTGAACCCGAGAGGTGGAGGTTGCAGTGAGCCAAGATCACGCCACTGCACTCCAGCCTGGACAGCAGAGCGAGACTCCATCTCAAGATAGATTAATAAATAAGAGTATTTTTTAAGACTCCACCTAGCACAAAATAAAAAAGATAAAAAGCGTCTCAGAGTTTTAAATAGTTAAATGTAGATCTAAAAGAGCTTTACAATCCAAATTATCTCCCTAGACCCCTCTATTCATATAATATCAATGGCTTTAAATTATAGCAGAAAGCAAACATCATGATATTTTGCAAACACATGAAATACTTTTCTAAAAATCAAGCCATAGTGATGTATCTTCAGAGCATTTTATAGACAAAATCAATTTTGAAGAACACTTCTATGATGTCTTAAGATGAACATGAAAATAGACTATGTTTCCATTTCTGTGCCTTTTACTGTATTTGTTTGCTTACTTGGCTAAATATTAAACATTCACAGTCACACAAAGTCATTGTGGAAGAAGGTAGGAATAACACACACACAGCCACATCCACACACCTTGAATTAACATTAGGCGGTCCCACATTTTAGCGCTTAAATGGGGAGTTATTAAATATAGTCTTGGATAAGTAATAAATTATCTGCTATCTGAATCATAATCCAATAGTACTCCCCATCCCCTCCTCCGTAATTTAGAACATGAGATTAGTTGTATAGACACAACGACACTTCAGCTATCAGTGCAAGGACAATCAGTCAGCTGCATCATGACTTAATGCCTTTGTAATCTGTCCAGGGTGTTTCTGGCTTTAGTTGTCTAGCATTTCCCTAATTAACTGAAAACATCTTAGGAGGCTATTAGATGTTGACAATAGGATAATATATTTTTTTCATTCATTAACAGCTTCATTAATGTTAAAATCATGTTCTTAAGCATCAAAAGTTAATGTATTATTATTAAACACTAAATTCAAATATGAGGATTTGCATATGAAGTATATAAATGTGACTATTTTGCGATTAAGCAATAAAAATAGTATTAGTTATAACCTAATTATCTCTATGGAAACAAAGGAAAGATTCACCGTAATTTTAGAAGTAACTACATAGAAAACACTATGTTTGAATTTTAACTTCTATTTTATATGGCAATTGGAAATATATGTTGAATGGCATTCCTAACGCCAAAAACATCTTAGGTTTGCTTCTACAATACTAAACTGAACGTATTCTATCAGAATTCATTTTTAAATAAAATTATACAGATGTTTCTCGTTTGTGCTAGTACCCATCACTAAGTTTACAATACATTTCAACTCCTGTCCATTCTCTGGAGAAGTTTTTAAAAATAAATACAAAAGGATAATGAAGATTGATTACCTTTTTCACAGAAGCGGCCAGTGAAATGTAGTGGACAGTCACACTGGAATGACACTATACCACTGGAGAGGAAGATGGGATGGCATGTGCCTCCATTGTGGCATACATCCTCCTGGCACACAGAGGGTGCTGCAACAGAGGGGCTGACAGAAGTCCACATGGTATCAACCCCTTGTGTCACATCAGAAGCATCAACAAAGGAGGCTGTTGGAGACAGCATAAATCCCTGGGATCTGTGATTTATAAACAGACCAGAAAACAAAATATAAGTAGAAGCCCTAGGAACATAAATAGAAACAACAGAAAATTTGATTTAATATAAGAGAAAATAAAACCAATACTGATCCAAGGTTTAACTGAGGACAAATAAAATTTTCATGTTTGTTTCACAATTATGAGATTTGTAAATGTTAAAAATTGCTGAGCCACATAATATGACCCTGTAGTAGTAAGAAACGTGGAAGAAATGACCTTCATAAACTTGTCAGTTATTTTATGGAAAAAACATAGTCCTCCTTTAGCTGTTTCAGATCTTATGAGCCTAAGATCAAGAATTAGGTCATGCTACATTTTCATGCTAAAATTGTTCGAACTTGAAGGATTTCTAAGTTAACTGCTAAAAATGTGCATTCATTAGTCTGATTTAGCATTAATTTCTGGGAGCTATCCAAGAGGTACCTTAGAAATACCCACAAATATTCCTTATTTTTTCTTACAAATTTTAATACTATTTTAATTTTTTCTTCATAATAAATAATGAACAACAAAATTCTCTGAATTATGTGAAATTTCCTACTTTTACATTCAAAACCCCTTGACAATCGGATTCATCCCTGCTCTTCCAGTCTACTTTATCATGATTCCTAATGAATACCTTAAATTCTCTCAGACCAAATAAGATTGCTATTCCTTAAAGACCCTGAAATTTCCTAATTTTGGAAGTTTGTTTAATATACTTTTTATGAATCATTATTCCTCAATTCCTATCTAAAGTTCACCTACAGTGCTAAGCCCACGCCTCTATTATTGTTTTTCCCCGTCCCAACAAGGTGAAACTGATGTTTCTCTCCTGTCTAAAATTCCACATCTCATTTGTACCATTGTTAGAACATTTACCACGTGCTTGTGGTATACTTATTTTATGTGTAGCCTCTACTATTTAGGTTGTATATATTCATCGTTTTTTCTTTCTCCCTCCACACAAAAGTTTCTCATTTTATCAGAATTATTCATAATACTTAAGAAAATTTGTGCGTTCAGCATACTCATGCGTTTGACATACTGTTTGGGAAAGTTTTTAGAATTTCACTTAATATAATCATGAGATAATTATCTTTTAATGTAAAAAACCTTTGTGAAATAAAACTAACAATTAAACATAGGGAATTTTATTTTATACCTTGTCATAAAGATAAAACCTTAGCAAAAGAAGTCACTTCAAACATTCCTCTACTGATCTTAGAGACTTAAATAGCTATTTTATATCTACGACACACATTAATGTCAACTTATTGGAATAAAAGAGTTAAAATGAAATAGATAGTTTTTATTGTACTGATACATTAATGTGCAGGTCAGTTCTTTTGCAACCTGAAATTCTTTATGGTGTTCATCACAGATTGTAACAATATGTTTATTTTCATGATGGAGCCTGACCTACTTCTCTTTTCTCTGGATTGCGATCTATGTGAAGGATGGTGGGATGAGCTCTGTGTTCTTCTTCGTTTTATTCCTAACAATGCTTGGTCTCTAGTAGGCTCTCCAGTAAATATTGTATAACTAATTTTGAATCTTTTTTTGTAAATATGCAATGCATCACACTACTTTCTGTTACTGTTGTTTGTTTGTTTGAGATGAAGTTTCGGTCTTGCTGCCCAGGCTGGAGTGCAATGGTACGATCTCGACTCACTGCAGCCTCCACCTCCTGGGTTCAAGCAGTTCTCCTGTCTCAGATTCCTGAGTAGCTGGGACTACAGGCACCCACCACCATGCCTGGCTAATTTTTTGTATTTTCGGTAGAGATGGGGTTTCCCCACATTGGCCAGGCTGGTCTCGAACTCCTGGCCTCAGGTGATCCACCAGCCTCGGCCCCACCCCCCAGCATTGGGATTATAGGTGTGAGTCACTGTGCCTGGCCTGTACCACACTACTAAACAAGGACAATAGCAATGAAATAATTTTGTCACCCCGGATTAATGTTATAACTACATTATGTAACTCTTTAGTTTTATAAATAATATAAATTCTAACGCTTTTGATACAGTTTTGTAATCAACTTTCTCTGATCTTGCTCTATCAGAAAATTAGCATACATCTTCCTATTAGTACTTACAATATAAGGTTGTCTCTTTAAGGCAACTTTCATCAAGTTAAATGGCAATGCTAATATGCATGGCATGGGATTTATTACTCAATATTCTGAATTCTAATTTAATTTTTAATTTTAATGTTTCTGAATAATTTCACCATTTCATCTAACATTTGCCATGGACTTCATGAACTGCAGTCAGTCACCACTTTCTCAGGAATACATTAGAATTAAATGCCACTACTTCTTTCTCCTACTGTAGCTGCTCGGGGAGCCTAAGTCTCACCTGAAAAAAAATCAATACTTCGCATCTGTCAGTTGTTAACTGATTGCGCAAAAATAATTGCTATCAATTGATCCGAAAACATCAGGATCACAAATCAATTTTTGAAAGCAACATTAATCATTTGATCTTAGCTATAAAGATCAAATTTCATATGTGATATGTGATAATTAATAGTCTTTGGCTTTCAGTTTTATTTTTGGAAGTTATAGATTATGTCATGAATTTACTTGTTTAAAATTTAGAATGAATAAAATGTATTCAATTTGTTATATATTTAAAAAGGAAAATTAGTTCACAATGCTAAAATTTTACCTTATTTTTACATACAGGTTAAAAATATCAAGTGACTGTGGAGGTTTATTAAACATAACCAGATGATGGACCTAATTGGCAATGCAAAAAAGGAACAGTAAAATTACCATTTTTAAAATTCTAGAAATCATAAATATATGAGAGTTTAGAAAATAGTAAGTGCAAAAATCTGTTTGATCACTTCTTAGGTAAGTTTCTATAAGGATACAGTGATAAACCAGCCATTCTTATAACAAGAAATTAGTCTTCAATAACTTTTTCTTAATGAATTAGTATCAGAATAACATGTGCTCACTGGATTCAAAACCAAACTTGATCATTAGAGAAAGGCACCTTGATAATACAGCAATTTCTTTTTATTATTATTATTATTGTTATTATTATACTTTAAGTTCTAGGGTACATGTGCATAACGTGCAGGTTAGTTACATATGTATACTTGTGCCATGTTGGTGTGCTGCACCCATCAACTCGTCAGCACCCATCAATTCATTATTTATATCATGTATAACTCCCAGTGCAATCCCTCCCCGCTCCCCCCTTCCCATAATAGGCCCCGGTGTGTGATGTTCCACTTCCTGAGTCCAAGTGATCTCATTGTTCAGTTCCTACCTATGAGTGAGAACATGCGTGTTTGGTTTTCTGTTCTTGCG
>NW_016803155.1:60202-65861 GCF_001698545.2 Rhinopithecus bieti
TTTTTAGGAGAGACGGGGTTTCACCGTGTTAGCCAGGGTAGTCCCTATCTCCTGACCTCGTGATTCACCGGCCTCGGCCTCCCAAAGGGCTGAGATTACAGGCCTGAGACACCGCACCCGGCCCCTTTATCCATTTTTAGTACTGATACGGATCTATCATATTTTATTTATCTATTCATTGGTTGACAGATGTGGGACTTTTCCACCTTTTGGCTATTGTAAATAATACTATGAACATTCATATTCAAATTTTTGTCTGGATGTATGTTTCATTTTCTCTTGGATATGTAATCAGGAGTAGAACTGCTGGATTATGTAGTCTATGTTGAACATTTTGAGCAACTGCCAAACTATTTTTCCAAAGAGGCTTCACCATTTTACATTTCTGCTAGCAAAATATAAGAGTTCAAATTCTCCATATCCTTGTTGGATCAAGAATTCTTTTTTCTTTGTATCTTTGACAAAAATCTCCCCATTTCTTCTAGCCCCCAGATCCCAGCATCATAAACTCTTATAAGTAGTATATACATTTAATTTTTTATGAATTTTGACAAATTCCCCTCAGAATGGTTGTCACAATTTACATAGTAACAACTTTTACTCTACTTATACCAATAATTTCTTTATCAAATTTTTGCTTTTTAACAACCACTTACATAGAAACTAGAAACTTGTTGTTGTTTCAAATTATATTTCTTTATTAATAAGTGTCATATACAGAATAATTCCCACCCCCCTTTAAATTAAAAGTAGTTTCCTGAACTTGCCTAATATCTGTTTCATTCACCTGGAGTCACACAGGGCAGACCAGCTAAGTAGAATCCTTTTTTAATGTATAGTAAAGGCTGTGATGGCTTACCACTCTTTCTAAGCCCCCTATTTCTCTAATTATGCATTATCAAATGTCATAGCTATAAACACATATACATGTATTTAATATGCCTATGTCTATATCTACATCTACACCTACATTTATAACTTGTATCATCTCTTGTACTAGTTCTGTGGAGTTTTTTTTAGTTGTCAGGTGTTCAGTTTTCATACAGGATAACTTAAAACAGCTAGTGATGTCTTAGTGGTGTGACTAACAGGAATAAATCCAGAAAATAATTCAATTACTGTTTTAACTTTCTAAATCAGAAGAACATCATAATACCTAATAAAACTTTAAACAAATGGAAAAATGACCTCAAAAGTTTAAATTGCCAGCATTCTCAGCTAGTTCCAAAACTTTATGTTGTTTTTAGTTTAATAACTTTGAAAATAATTAATCATGCAAATTTTATCAGAGGGCAAAGCAACATAGAAAATGTTTTGCTATTTAAAAAACATATGTAACCATCATTATATTAAAGGAGGAAATGTGCAAAATTACTGTTAGTACATGAAAAATTCTCATTTGCCATTCAAAATAAATGTTAGATAGTATAACAAAATCATACGAGGAAAATCAGTCTGAAGAAACAATCCCAAGTGTTACTCCTCCTTTTGAATATAACATTTATGTAATAGGATAAGAAACACATCTTAATAAGTTTAGTAAGATTATCATTTTAAAATGCAAATAAATTAATTCACTCCACATAAAATAGTGTAATTTTAATGGATCTTGTTTTCATATTTTCCTAATTTTTCTCACTGGACAAAGGCATTTTTTTTCTCACCATCTTCTATTCTTTAGCTATTACACAGTCACAAATAAGATTCCTCAGATTACAAGCTTTGTTATATGATTCATATTCCCTGCATCCTTGGGTGTTAGGCAGGACTGGCACCTCAGGGTATTGCAGACCACTGTTTCACAGTATGAAGGGTGGATATTTTTGAAACATTCACTTCCCCCTGATTCTGATTTTCCTTTCTCATGCCAGAGTACAGAGGGTTATTATTATTGTTTTTATTTCAATGGCTTTAGGCATACAAGTGGTTTTTGGTTATATGGATGAATTATATAGTGGTGAAGTCCGGGATTTTAGTGTACCCTTCATCCTGTATCGTACATTGTACTTTAATAGGTAGTTTTTCATCCCTCATCTCCCTCCCACATTCCCCACTTCTGCATCTCCAATGTCCATTATACCACTCTGTATGCCTTGCATACCCATAGCTAAGCTCCCACTTACAAGCAAGAACATGCAAAACCCATGATTTTTATGGCTGTTTATGCTCCATCCTAAGAGTACACCATTAATTATTTAGTAGTTTCTCTCTTGTAAAATGGTTAAATTATTTCCAATTCTTGTATTCTTTTCTTTTCTTTTATTATAGCTTTAAGTACTGGGGTATATGTGTAGAACGTGCAGGTTTGTTACATAGGTATATATGTGCCATGGTGGTTTACTGCACGCATCAACCCATCATCTATATTAGGTATTTCTCCTAATGCTATCCCTCCACTAGCTCCCCATCCCCTGACAAGCCCTGGTTTGTGATGTTCCCCTCCCTGTGTCCATGTGTTCTCATTGTTGAACTCCAACTTGTGAGTGAGAACATGCAGTGTTTGGTTTTCTGTTTTTGTGTTAGTTTGCTGAGAATGATGGTTTCCAGTGTCATCCATGTCCCTGCAAAGGACATGAACTCGTCCTTTTTTATGGCTGCATAGTATTCCATGGTATGCATGTGCCACATTTTCTTTATCCAGTCCATCATTGATGGGAATTTGAGTTAGTTCCCAGCCTTTGCTATTGTAAACAGTGTGCATGTGTCCTTATAGTAGAATGATTTCTAATACTTTGGGTGTATACCCAGAAATGGGATTGCTGGGTCTAATGGTATTTCTGGTTCTAGATCCTTGAGAAATCGCCACACTGTCTTCCACAATGGTTGAACTAATTTATGCTCCCACTAACAGTATAAAAGCTTTCCTGTTTCTCCACATCCTCTCCAGCATCTGCTGTTTTCTGACTTTTTAAAGATGGCCATTCTAACTGGTATGGGATGGTATCTCATTGTAGTTTTGATTTGAATTTATCTTATGACTAGTGATGATGAGCTTTTTTAAATATGTTTGTTGGCTGCATACATGTCATTTTTTGAGAAGTGTCTGTTCAAATCCTTTGCCCACTTTTGATGGGGTTGTTGTTTTTTTCTTGTAAATTTGTTTAAGTTCTTTGTAGATTCTGGATATTAGCCCTTTGTCAGATGGATAGATTGTAAAAATTTTCTCCCATTCTGTTGGTTGCCTGTTCACTCTGCTGATAGTTTCTTTTGCTGTGCAGAAGCTCTTTAGTTTAATCAGTTCCTGTTTGTCTCTTTTGGCTTTTGTTGCTATTGCTTTTGGTGTTTTAGTCATGAAGTCTTTGCCCATGCCTATGTCCTGAATGGTATTGTCTAGGATATCTTCTAGGGTTTTTATAATTTTAAGTCTTACATTTAAGTCTTTAATCCATCTTAACTTAATTTTGTATAAGGTGTAAGGAAGGGATCCAGTTTCAGCTTTTTATATATGGCTAGCCAGTTTATCCAACACCATTTATTAATAGGAAATTCTTTCCCCATTGCTTGTTTTTGTCAGGTTTTCAAAATCAGATGGTTGTAGATGTGTGGTGTTATTTCTGAGACCTCTGTTCTGTTCCATTGGCCTGTATATCTGTTTTGGTACCAGTACCATGCTGTTTTTTTACTGTAGCCTTGTAGTATAGTTTCAAGTCAGGTAGTGTGATGCCTCCAGTCTTGTTCTTTTTGCTTCAGATTGTCTTGGCTATGTGTGCTCTTTTTTGGTTCCATATGAAATTTAAAGTAGTTATTTTCCAATTCTGTGAACAAAGTCCCTTGATAGGGATAGCATAAATTTATAAATTACTTTGGGCAATATGGTCATTTTCAGAATATTGCTTCTTCCTATCCATGAGCATGGAATGTTTTTCCATTTGTTTGCGTCCTCTCTTATTTCCTTGAGCAGTAGTTTGTAGTTCTCCTTGAAGAGGTCCTTCACATCCCTTATAAGTTGTATTTCTACATATTTTATTCTCTTTGTAGCAATTGTGAATGGGAGTTCACTCATTATTTGACTCTTTGTCTGTTATTGGTATATAGGAATGCTTGTGATTTTTGCACATTGATTTTATATTGAGACTTTGCTGAAGTTGCTTATCAGCTTAAGGAGATTTTGGACTGAGATGATGGCGTTTTCTAAATACACAATCATGTCATCTGTAAACAGAGACAGTTTGGCTTCCTCTTTTCCTAATTGAATACCCTTTATTTCTTTCTCTTGCCTGATTGCCCTGGCCAGAACTTCCAATACTACACTGAATAGGAGTGGTGAGAGAGGGCAGCCTTGTCTTGTGCCGGCTTTCAAAGGGAATGGTTCCATTTTTTGCCCATTCATTATGGCATTGGTTGTGGGTTTGTCATAAATAGCTCTTATTATTTTGAGATATGTTCCATCACTGCCTAGTTAATTGAGAGTTTTAAGTCTGAAGGCCTGCTGAATATTACTGAAGGCCTTTCTGCATCTATTGAGATAATCATGATTTTTGTCATTGTTTCTGTTTATGTGATGGAGTAGGTTTATTGATTTGCATATTTGAACCAGCCTTGCATCCCAGGGATGAAGCTGACTTGATCGAATAAGCTTTTTGATGTGCTGCTGGATTCGGTTTGCCAGTATTTTATTGAGGATTTTCACATCGATGTTTATCAAGGATATTAGCCTGAAATTTTCTTTTTTGTGTGTGTTTCTCTGCCAGGTTTTGGCATCAGGATAATGCTGACCTCATAAAATGAGTTAGGGAGAATTCCCTCTTTTTCTATTGTTTTGAATAGTTTCAGAAGGAATGGTACCAACATCTCTTTATACCTCTGGTAGAATTCAGCTGTGAACCCGTCTGGTCCTGGACTTTTTTTGGTTGGTAGCTATTAATTGCTGCCTCAATTTCCGATATTCGACTATTCAGGGATTTGACTTATTCCTGGTTTAGTCTTGGGAGGGTGTGTGTGTCCAGGAATTTATCAATTTCTTCTAGATTTTCTAGTTTGCATAGAGGTGTTTATAGTATTTTCTGACAGTAGTTTGTATTTCTGTGGGCTCAATGGTGTTATCCTCTTTATCATTTTTTATTCCATCTATCTATTTTGTTGATCTATTCAAAAAAAAAAAAAAAAAAAAAACTCCTGGATTCATTGATTTTTTGGAGGGTTTTTTGTGTCTCTATCTCCTTCAGTTCTGCTCTGATCTTAGTTATTTCTTGTCTTCTGCTAGCTTTTGAATTTTGTTTGCTTTTGTTTGCTTTTGCTTCTCTAGTTCTTTTAATTGTGATGTTAAGGTGTCAATGTTAGATCTTTCCTGTTTTCTATTGTGGGCATTTAGTGCTATAAATTTTCCTCTACATACTGCTTTAAATGTGTTCCAGAGATTCTAGTACGTTTTTTCTTAGAACATCTTTATTTCCGCCTTCATTTCGTTATTTATTCAGGAGCAGGTTGTCGGTTTCTATGTAGTTGTGCAGTTTTGAGTGAGTTTCTTAATCTTGAGTTCTAATTTGATTGCACTGTGGTCTGAGAGACTGTTATGATTTCTGTTCTTTTGCATTTGTTGAGGAGTGTTTTACTTCCAATTATGTGGTCACTTTTAGAATAAGTGCAGTGTGGTGCTGAAGAGAATGTATGTTCTGTTGACTTGGAATGGAGAGTTCTGTAGATGTCTATTAGGTCTGCT
>NW_016803155.1:66224-98428 GCF_001698545.2 Rhinopithecus bieti
TATATAAAATCTCCAGCTAAATAAAAGCACATGAAGTATTTTTATTCATATCCTCCTCCAAACCCAATTTGCTTTCATTGCCCAGGGGCAATCACTTTGTTACATTTCATACAAATACATATCATATTCAGATTATAGCTATAACTTAGTCTTCTTTCTTTAGTAGTTTTTAAGTGGAATTGTGTTAGTTAAAAGTAATGTTAGCTCCCAAGTCTCAGTGGCTTAAAGACACCAAAACTCATTTTTTGTCCACATAAAGTTCTATCAGCATAGACAGACAGGAGGATTTCTGCTCCATGTAGTCATTCAGTGACTTTCGTGGACTCAGGTGACATAGAATTTATCAACTTCAGCACATAGCTCCTAAGGTCTCCTTGGGTGTCACACTCAAATATTCAAATACCAGACAGGGTAAAGGAGGTGGAGGAAAAAGGAAGCATTGAAAATCTTCATACATCTCATTCTAATGGTTAGAATTTAGACACATGGCCAAACCCGCTGTAAGGGAGCATAGGACAGTAATGTCCTTGTGTCTAGAAAAGTCGAAAAATGAGTTGGTGGATCCAGCCAGCTTTTGTCATACAAAACATGTTATAAAAAATTGCTATTAAACAAACCAAAAAAAAAAAAAACTTGTATTTTTTTTTCACATTCAGTTACAAAACATCTTGGGGATCTGTTATTTTCAATACACATGATATAACTCAGGAATTTTAATGAGAGAAGTTTTTACTGAAAATGAATCACAATGTATTGTATCATTTCCCTATTGATAAACATCATGGTTGTTTCAAGTTTTTCAAGTTATAAATACTGCAGTGAATATCATCATACAAATATCTTGTGATCATTGTGAGTTCATCTGAAGAATAAATATCTAGAGATGCAACTTACTGGGTCAAAAATGTCCCCGCTTTACATTTTAATATATACTTCATAAAAACTATTAGAAAATTAGGCTCCCCAAATATTTTTGACTACTAATTTCCCCAATCCCTCATGAAAATTAATTGTAATCTTCATTTAATTGTTTATATATGTGGTGTATCATTTTTCATTTATATTTTATTTATTTTGAATTGCTAGAATGTATGCTTCCTCACTTCTTCAATTGTTTTCATCTGTCAACTTATAGGAGATAATCCTATATAATGGATGTTCATCCATTTTACATCTTTTCAAATAAGATTTGTTGGTCTTTTTGAGCATTTTGTAATGTTTTCATTGTTTTCCCTCTTCCATTGATTCCGTTGAAAATTGACTTGTTAAGTCCAGTTATCATTTCTACAGGAAACTTGTATTTCCTCTTTGGATACTTTTAAGAAGTTCCCTTTGTCTTTGTTGAACAGAACTTTTTCAGTGTGATGTGTTGAGATAAAGAAATGGTTTTATTCATCTAGGTTAGGTTGTTTTACACGGGGCTTTTCTATTTAGAGAATATATGGTTTTTATCTATTCTGCAAATATAGCCCTCTCACATTCACTTTATAGTCTCCTGTTAAAAAATGTATTATATGAAATTGAACTTTCTCATTTTATTCTTCATATCCTCAGCTCCTTTTGCAACATCTTTCTTTTTCAATTCATAGTATTTTTTTAGATACACTATCTTGCTCATTAATTCTCTTTACAGCTTTCTATAACTTCTGCTTAGTTTGTCCATTTCAAAAATTTACATATATTTGTACTTTTTGAAGTTCTATTTTCTAATATTTTATTTTCTATATTTTTTGAAAATTAGACTTCAAGCTCTAGGGTACATGTGCACAACATGAAGGTTTGTTACATATGTATACATGTGCATTGTTGGCGTGCTGCACCCATTAACTTGTCACTTACATTAGGTATATCTCTTAATGCTATCCCTCCCCTCCCCCCACCCCATGACAGGCCCCGGTATGTGATGTTCCCCTTCCTGTGTCCAAGTGTTCTCATTGTTCAATTCCCACCTACGAGTGGGAACATGCGATGTTTGGTTTTCTGTCCTGGTGATAGTTTGCTCAGAATGATGCTTTCCAGCTTCACAACAGCAAAGACTTGGAACCAACCCAAATGTCCATCAATGATAGACTGAATTAGGAAAATGTGGCCTTATACCATGGAATACTATGCAGCCATAAAAAAGGATGAGTTCATGTCTATTTGCTAATATTTTAAAACTCTTTGCTCAGGTTGTTTTGTTTGTTTGTTTTGTTTTTGTTTTCTGTGGGTTTTATTTTGTTTTGTTTTTTGGCAGCATCTTAATTGCCCAGGTGGCAGTGCAGTGACACAATCACTGCTCATTGCAACCTCAATGTCCTGACTGCGCTCAAGCGATCCTCTCACCTTAGCCTCCCAAAGTACTGGCATTACAGTTGTGAGCCACTGTACCTGGCTTCTACTCCACTTTTATGGCACCTTTTTTTAATACCTACTTTAATCTTCCTCTTTTATTTCTTAAAAAATAAGCATAACTTTAAACAAATTATGTATCTGATAATGGCAATATCTTTGCAGATTTAAGCCACCTCCTTGTTTGTTTGGCTAGTTCCTGTCTCATGGTGCTTTTTATTTCTCCTCAAATGCTTTATCATTTTTCACTGTAGGCTCATATTCTTTGGAACTTTATCTGTGAGAATATTTTGAGGCCTGAGGATAAGCCATTTCTCCAAAGATGATTTGCGTTTGCCTTGTCCATCTCTTGAGGACAATTCCAAATAGGAAACATTATAAAACAAAATTTTATTTAAGAATTTTGGGTAAATAATAATAAATTTGGTTCATTAACCTCCATATCCAGCTAGTTTATTAAAATAAATAATTGGGGAAGATTTTCCTCCTCCTACGTAAAGGTGAGGTATGAAAGTTTCCTTGAGCATCCTCTCTTTTTCCATCTCTTTCTTAATTTATTTCTTTCTGTTTTATCAGCTGCAAAATTTTATCTTGGCTTATAGTAATTTATTTAGAGCTTTTCTCTTTGTTAGCATGAACGTCATATATGTCTTATAGCTGGATTTTTTTTTAGTTGCTATACTACCTGAAATGGAAGTCTCAGTTATTTTTAAATCTTCCATAAATTTCTCAGAATGCATATCTCTTAAAGGAATCTTATTGCTTTCAACACTGATATATATGAATGTAGCTTTTGAAGGGGTGTGTGTGTGATGTCTTTATGCTTTTGTGTTTTCTATATATTCTAGATAAAAGTAGACTTAGATATGTGTGTACCGTTTGCATAGCTCAATATTTTGTATGCTGTATTTGTAACATAGAACACTTAATTGTTTTACTATAATCATCTCCCTTTCTAGGATTTAAAACCTTAAAGCAACTTCATTTATTTACTTAAGTGATGAACACTTAGCATAGTTCAGACATCTAGTAGTTGCTAGAGAAGTAGTTTTTGACTTTATATGTGTTCTAATGCGTAGATACATTCTGAGACAAGGCATTTAAAAAGCAAACCAGTTTTAGATATAAATGCAATGAACCCCTATGGGAAGTGAACTCTATAGTATGGATCCTTTAATCACAAATTCATATTCAAATGCAAAAGTATGCAGATTTTGAGGGAATGCATGAAATTAAATTGAAAATTATATAAAACTTTATTTTGACTAAGGCTGTATTTTTACTTAATGGCTTCATTTTGATTTGGAAGTCATTGAAGTTTGAATGCCTTGCCACTATGGTTAGTAAGAAATACATAAATATACAATATTTTAGTAAGTGTTTCATGTCAAATGGAAACATTTATTATATTAATTAAATTTAATTTATTCATTTCAATATGGAGAGATAATACTTGGGAATACTTCCAAATTAACATAAAACTTACAGGAAAGAAAATATTCTAAAATATAACCCAGCGTTAAAATGTGTGATTACTTATTACCTGGAAAGTGAATCCAAATTAGTGAAAGACAAGTCAGTAATCAAGGAGACATAATTAAAATCACACACTTAGCTCCAGCCATAAAAACATATGTGCTGGCAAAGAAAAATGTAACCGTCTTCTGAGCCTCACAAGGAGGAAGGAACTTCCTGAGGCTCATAGGAGTCTCAAAGACTATCTGTATCATGGAAAGGACTCCTTTAAAAAATCTGGAACTACACATTACCAACCAGGATTTGAAAAACAAAAGAGACCAAAAGAAAAGCCATGTAAATCGATCTAGGATTAATTACACATAAATCATTCATTTATTTAACCAAAAAGGACTTCTAAATTACCCCTCTATGCAACAAAAACTCATCCATCAATATAAAGTGACCCATAAAACCTGGACCCTTTGAAGGAGAATTCAGTTTTATGGAGTTGAGAAAGGCAATTGTAATGCTGCATAAAGCATTGAAGGTGACTCTATACCCATATTGCTCTAAATGCTGCATATCTATTAATATAATTTAATTCTCACAAGAATTTTTAAAAAACTAGTTTTATTTTCCTAAGTACACAATGAGAAAACAGAGGAAACACTTAATAAACAGACTCAGGGTCTCAAGGTAAATATTTGTATGGTGGAAATGAATTTGAACTCATATAGTTTGAGCTTTGAACTAAAACTTCCTAAAATTTCTACACTCTTGGTAGTAGACAAACGGGGCCTACTGATGACAGAGTTGAAGTTAAGAAGATATTTGAGGATTTTTGCACCGACGTTCATCAGGAATATTGTTCTAAAATTCTCTTTTTCTGTTGTGTCTCTGCCAGGCTTTGGTATCAGGATGATGTTGGCCTCATAAAATGAGTTAGGCAGGATACCCCCTCTTTCTATTGATTGGAATAGTTTCAGAAGGAATGGTACCAGCACCTCCTTGTACCCCTGGTAGAATTCAGCTGTGAATCCGTCTGGTCCTAGACTTTTTTTGGTTGGTAGGCTACTAATTATTGCCTCAATTTCAGAGCCTGTTATTGGCCTATTCAGGGATTCAAATTCTTCCTGGTTTAGTCTTGGGAGAGTATATGTGTCCAGGAATTTATCCATTTCTTCTAAGTTTTCTAGTTTATTTGCATAGAGGTGTTTATAGTATTCTCTGATGGTAGTTTGTATCGTGGAGTTCTGACCCCTTTATCATTTTTTTATTGTGTCTATTTGATTCGTGGAGTTCTGACCCCTTTATCATTTTTTTATTGTGTCTATTTGATTCTTCTCTCTACTTCTTCTCTTTATATTGGCAAACCAAATCCAGCAGCACATCAAAAAGCTTATCCACCATGATCAAGTCGGCTTCATTACTGGGATGCAAGACTGGTTCAATAAATGCAAATCAATAAACATAAAACAGCATATAAACAGAACCAAAGACAAAAACTGCATGATTATCTCAATAGATGCAGAAAAGGCCTGTGACAAAATTCAACAGCCTTTCATGCTAAAACTCTCAATAAATTTGGTATTGATGGAACGTATCTCAAAATAATAAGAGCTATTTATGACAAACCCACAGCCAATATCACACTGAATGGGCAAAAACTGGAAGCATTCCCTTTGGATATTAGTACAAGACAGAGATGTCCTCTCTTACCACTCCTATTTAACATAGTGTTGGAAGTTCTGGCCAGGGCAATCAGGCAAGTAAAACAAATAAAGGGTATTCAGTTAGGAAAAGAAGAAGTCAAATTGTCCCTGTTTGCAGATGACATGATTGTGTATTTAGAAAACCCCATTGTCTCAGTCCAAAATCTCCTTAAGCTGATAAGCAACTTCAGCAAAGTCTCAGGATACAAAATTAATGTGTAAAAATCACAAGCATTCTTATATACCAGTAACAGACAAACAGCCAAATCATGAATGAATTTTCATTCACAATTGCTTCAAAAACAATAAAATTCCTATGAATCCAACTCACAAGGGATGTGAAGGACCTCTTCAAGAAGAACTACAAACCACTGCTCAATGAAATAAAAGAGGACACAAAAGAGGAAACAAATGGAAGAACATTCCATGCTCATGGATAGGAAAAATCAATATCATGAAAATGGCCATACTGCCCAAGGTAATTAATAGATTCAATGCCATTCTCATTAAGCTAACAATGACTTTCTTCACAGAATTGGAAAAAACTGCTTTAAAATTCATATGGAACCAAAAAAGAGCCCACATTGCCAAGACAATCCTAAGTCAAAAGGACAAAGCTGGAGGCGTCACGCTACCTGACTTCAAACTATACTACAAGGCTACAGTAACCAAAACAGCATGGTACTGGTACCAAAACAGAGATATAGACCAATGGAACAGAACAGAGTCCTCAGAAATAATACCACACATCTACAGCCATCTGATCTTTGACAAACCTGAGAGAAACAAGAAATGGGGAAAGGATTCCCTATTTAATAAATGGTGCTGGGAAAATTGGCTAGCCATAAGTAGAAAGCTGAAACTGGATCCTTTCCTTACTCCTTATACGAAGATTAATTCAAGATGGATTAGAGACTTAAATGTTAGACCTAATACCATAAAAACCCTAGAAGAAAATCTAGGTAGTACCATTCAGGACATAGGCATGGGCAAGGACTTCATGTCTAAAACACCAAAAGCAACGGCAGCAAAAGCCAAAATTGACAAATGGGATCTAATTAAACTAAAGAGCTTCTGCACAGCAAAAGAAACTACCATCAGAGTGAACAGGCAACCTACAGAATGGGAGAAAATTTTTGCAATCTACTCATCTGACAAAGGGCTAATATCCAGAATCTACAAAGAACTCAAACAAATATACAAGAAAAAAACAAACAACCCCATCAAAAAGTGGGCAAAGGATATGAACAGACATTTCTCAAAAGAAGACATGCATACAGCCAACAGACAAAGGAAAAAATGCTCATCATCACTAGCCATCAGAAAAATGCAAATCAAAACCACAATGAGATACCATCTCACATTAATTAGAATGGAGATCATTAAAAAGTCAGGAAACAACAGATGCTGGAGAGGATGTGGAGAAATAGGAACACTTTTACAGTGTTGGTGGGACTGTAAACTAGTTCATCCATTGTGGAAGACAGTGTGGCGGTTCCTCAAGGATCTAGAACTATAAATACCATTTGACCCAGCCATCCCATTACTGGGCATATACCCAAAGGATTATAAATCATGCTGCTGTAAAGATACATGCACACATATGTTTATTGTGGCACTATTCACAATAGCAAAGACTTGGAACCAACTCAAATGTCCATCAGTGACAGACTGGATTAAGAAAATGTGGCATATATACACCATGGAATACTATGCAGCCATAAAAAAGGATGATTTCATGTCCTTTGTAGGGACATGGATGCAGCTGGAAACCATCATTCTCAGCAAACTATCGCAAGAACAGAAAACCAAACACGCATGTTCTCACTCATAGGTAGGAACTGAACAATGAGATCACTTGGACTCAGGAAGTGGAACATCACTCAAGAGTTCAAGACCAGCCTGGGCAACATGGTGAAACCCTGTCTCTACTAAAAATGCAAAAATTAGTCATGGTGGTGCATGACTGTAGTCCCAGCTACTCCAGAGGCTGAGGCATGAGAATATCTTGAACCTTGGAGGCTTGGAGGCAGTGGTTGCAACCAGCAGAGATCATGCCACTGCACTCAAGCCTGGGCTACAAAGTGAGACCCTATCTAAAAAAAAAAAAAAAAAAAAAAAAAAAAAAAAAAAAAAACAAAGATACTTACACTCAAATGTTTATCATAGCACTATTCACAATATCAAAAAATACAGAATCAACATAAGGGGCCATTAATAGATGATTGGACAAAGAAAATACAGTACACATAGCCATAAAGAATAAAATCGTGTCTTTTGCAGCAACATGAAAGGAATTGGAAGTCATTATCTTATTTGAAACAAGTCAGACACAGAAAGACAAATATAACATGCTCTGACTCATAAGTAAGAGCTAAATAATGGGTCCACATGGTTGTAGAGAGTGGAATGATAGACAATGGAGTCTTGGAAGAGTGAGGAAGTTGGAGGGAGGTGGTTAATGAGAAATTACTAAATGGGTACAATGTATGCTTTCAAATGATGGATATTCCAAAAGCCCTGACTTGACCACTATGCAGTCTATGCATGTAACAATATTGTGCTTGTACCTCATACATTTATACAAATAAAAAAGAAAGGATAATTAAAATGAGTTTAATGAACAGACTATTTCAAGTTGGTAAAATTTAAGAAAATCAACAAAAGATAGAAATTTTTCCAGGGCTAGAATCGGATAGTAATCAATGGACTTGAAGAAGCAGGCAGATGGAATAATTTCTGCAGTGTACACAAAGATGTAAGTATAGGAGATGAATCACCTGATAAGAGCTGTGGTCCTGGGGAAAGGAATGCATCTACCACAAACTTTGCTTAACTGATAGAGAATAAGGAATAAACACTCTGATCTTTTTCTCTTTCTGCTCCTTCAATGTCTTCCCATCACATTTCCCAAACACAATTGGAAGTCAGAGGCAATGGGGAGTTTGGTAGTTGCAGCCAGTAAAAGTCAGCCTCTCAAGTATGAGGCAGAGTAGAGAAAAATGGAGAACAGACCTGGAAGTGAGGAAGAAAATATCTAGCCTGGGGAGAAAGAGAGAAAAATGCAAGTGAATCTCAGGTTTTGAATTTAAGTAACTGTGTGAACAAAACAATTTACTGAAATGGAAGATACAAATTTCACGCTGAGAAAAAATTCACTCCATCTGGTTCTAATTGTATATCTTATAGAAATTCCTAATATTACCTATCCTTTTCTCCAGATCTGATTTATTGCTTTTACCTTGTAAAAATATTTCTTTGGCAATTTGGAAAAGTGGAAACTTGAGCACATGAACTTATGTCAGCACATTGCATGATAAGTCAGTAAACTATACTTCTGATAAATAAACAGTGATCCATTTAATAACATTCCTGCTCAGTTGGGTCATAAAATCACAACCCTCAATACCATCATTCACCTGGGAGCAGCTAGCAGAATTGCAGGCAACCATGGCCAGGGGAAAATAATCATTTCTCTAAAGAGAAAACCTTACAGCTATTACAAATGCCTACCGCATCAGGGGAATGACTTAAAAGATTTATTTTAACATATTAGGCTTAATAAAATAGAGCCACAAATAGCTAAGGCAATGATGGAGAAACGTTCATTTCAAAATTCGAAAGCATTTTTAAAAATTAGACATAATCATTTTACATTCAAAATCCAATAGCTTACATTGAAGGGTAGTCATCGGTTTCTGATTACTGTGAGGAATCACAAATTTACTGATCAGTTCATGTTGGCTATTAGAGAAGCATACGCCTAAAAAGCTAGAATCCAAATGTAAAATCATCACTTAAAATTCTGTTGTATTAGAAAGCCCAATCACATAGGGCCCTCTATTAATTTCCATGTGAGTTCTAAGGAAAGAATCAAATAGAGATATATCTTCCATTATTTTAGAAGTGTTGGCATACTATTTTCTTTTATGCAAATCCTGGAATAAAAAAGAACATTAAATTATTTGTATAGCTTAGTCTTTTCTACAAATACACTAGATAATATAAGGAAACATGTAAGTAGATCAAAAGGCTCTGAGTAAAGGACACTTCATAAATTAAAGCAACACTCTTTATCTCACCTTGTTCATTACACCCAATATTATACTACTGAAGCAATGGATTTTGCATTGTCTGATATGAATATTTATTAATGACTTGTCTGTGAAAAGCTGGGTAATTGGCTTTAACCAGCAGTATCCTCAGGACAATAGAGATAGTCTACCGTTGCTTTTTATGCAGTCAAATGTGAAACCTTAAAATAGTCTTTACAGTCCTTTAGCTTATTTCAAGACAGGTAGATTTGTTTAATAAGCTTTGAAGCAACTCAATTTCATAATCTCTATGCATTGAACATCATATTTCAGAGAACTACTAGAACTATCTCAGGTGAGAATATGTGGACCTCAGAGAATTATGGTATAGCAGCATTCAATAACTAGCGTTGTTTCTGATGTCTATATAAGCAATCTTGTTTTACTGAGTGTATTAACGTACCTTCAGGAATGCCAAGGGGCATTATTCATAGTTGTTACTTCTCTTCTATTAAATAAAAGCAAGCAGCTATGTGGTTCTCCCAATGTAAAATGCCTTTTCTTTTTCATTTTCTTTATTCATTTTACTATAAAATCAGCATTATGACTATGTTTTGCTGAAATAGTTAAGTGTGTTTATCCATTCCTTCCCTAAATACTCACTGTGTGCCTAGTATGTGCTAGGTAGTGAGTACGTAAAGATTATCTGGTCACATGCTAAGAAGCTCTTGAAGAGGTTAATGAGACCCACAGACAAAGTAAGTGAAGAGAAATTCTAAAACGCCAAAAGGAAAACATTAAGTCTGTATCAAGAATTTAAGAAGGCTTCAAAGAGAGGTCAACTGATTTAAATCCTGAAGAACAGAGAGGAGAGGAGATTTCAAGGTGGAAAAGGTTATTCTAGGCTGAAAAAATAGTATGTGAAAAAGTGTAAAAAATTCTCAGTACTGGCAACTGGAAAATGTAATACATTTTAGAGGATGAATTGAGAAGTCAGTATAAATTATGATAGAATTGTCATCTGAATATTTTTAAATGCTAGCTTTGGAATATTTTGTCTTACAGGTGTTGAAAAGTCCCAATTTCTCTTTAGTGCTTCAGATGGGATTCTTTTGTGCAACTCTGCAACTCCCTTTAAATGTAATACAGGCCCCTGAGCTCTCACTATCTGCACTCTCTATGCCCCATCCTCTTTCATGCATGCTCTCCTATATAGCCCAAACTCAAATTAGAAACCTGAGCATAATCCTTTTTCCTCTTTCTCTCTCCACATATTCACCCTATCATCAAGATATCTTCAATCATTGGTATATGTCTGACTCAGTCCACTGCTGACTATCACCACTTCATGCCTAAGTGATTGTGAAAACTATCCAGTTGGCTTCCTTGCCTCCAGTCTTAATCATCCTGTCAATCATTATAGTCAGGGTGATCATGTTAAAATGTGAACCTGTTCACATACCTCCCCTTCTTAGAACATTCAGAGATTCCCTATCGCTCTTACTACTAAATTTAATCTTCTTACCATGGCTTTCAAAGCCGTTCACAAGCTGGTTCTGCCTCCTGAGGAGTCTCATCTCTAATCTCTTGGTCTTCAAACAATGTGTTCTTCTCTGCTTTGTCCTACTTTCCCTGATGGATGCTTATTTGGACTTTAATTCTTAATTTAGAAGATAGTTGTTTAAGAAGCTTTGCCTGACACTCCTGTAGTACAATTTAGACAAGTCATATATATTTAGGCCCCTGTACTTCCACTAGAAATCTTATCACCCTATACTGCAATAGCTTATTTATTTATATACTCCTAGAATCTAAACTGTAAATTCAGTGATTTTGTCTATTTCTTCACTCCTCATTGTATTCTGTGTGCCCAATATATTCGCTTTAATAGTGATGGCATTCAGTAGTTGCAGAGTAGTTAAATAATGTGTTAGAGCCCTTACCATAAAGTCCGTTACATATTACATATCATGTTGAGAAGTTTGGACCTCATTCTTTATGTCAGCACTTTTAACTGTATGTGAGGAAGTACTAAAACCCACAGGATACACATGGGGTAGCTTCTGGAAATATCAATAGTCCTTAAAGCTAATTAACAGATCAGTTAAATAGTTTAAATTAAAATTTAATATTTGTACGGCCTAAAATAAAACAACATTTTAATAAAATAGTCTATGTACTCTGTTGCTAAAGTAAGGCACAAAATACCGTATTTCTTTACTCTTCTCAGCCTTTAATTGCACACATCAGAAACTCTTGAGAAATATTGTTGTAGATATCAGTGGGTTTTATGTGAAGTAGAATAACAGGTCCAGATTTAAATGTAAGTGTTTGAAAGTCACATCTTCTCATTGTGAGTGATAGACTGGCATCATAGTTTACACAGCAGTGCTTTATTGTGAGAACAACAAAGGCTTGCACAATTTTATACTACCATAGTTAAGGTCGTGGGTCGCTGTCAGTGTTACAAATTATTTCCTGGTCTTAAGAGTTTCTTTGCTGTGTCCAGAGACCATGACAAGCACCAGAGTTTTCTTAGCTGTCACATCGCTAAAGAAGTATCAGGTCTGTACTGACACCTGGCCCTCACATGCCATCATCTACAGGAGAGATGACTGCACCTGTACCCTGAACCAGCAGGGCCCTTGCTTCCTCTAACTTAACTAGACTAATTACTGAGGCAACTTAGTGCACGGGGGTTGATTCTCAAGGGGACAGGCTTTACCCAGTATGAATCAAGGGCTAGAACTGGGCCATAAATTCATCTCTTTTTCCCCCAAAAGACTGTTCTGATGTGATAGGTATAGGGCTATCTTAAGATGTCCCATGTGGTGAAGCCATCAGCTGTGACTTATGAAGTTGTGATCTGCTTAGTAATACACCCCTTCTTATTTGTCCTCTGCACTTTAAACCCCAACTTCCCCTTCCTGGGGACTGTAATCAACCTAAGCTTTTAATTCACATTCTATTTTCTAGGGAATCTGGTACAAGAAAGCCAGATTTGGGAAATTGGTGGCAGATTGTTGTTCTGTTCTAGGGAGGCCTTAATTAAACAATTATTTGGCCTTTCTCATACAACATGCTGTTGCTTCACTATACCCATGCCTTCCCCATATTTTCTCATTATTTCCCCATATCACTCTCAAGAAAATTTTAAAACATTTCTCAGGAGGACATGTTAGTGTGAAAAACAGTCTGAGTGTGCATGTTTGGTGTCATCTATGCAGTTAAAAAGTAGCAATATAACAAAAAGGTGCATACTGTTTTCAATCAATGCCACTATGACAGATTATTTCAATTTGCTCTTCCAGAGTCAATTTCTAGCTTGCTCCTGCATGGACTATGCGGGGAAAGCTGACCTATCTTCCTACATCAATGGGGCCGCTCTGTGCTCTAGATTTTAGACTATTTGGCCCAAAGGGAAGTCCTAGCAGCAGCTAGGAGGGAGGCAAGAAATTGAGGTTAGCGTAATATTCATTCTTGTCAGTCCCCGTCTCTGAGGTCACATCAAGATGGCTTCATTCCTTGATAGAAGTCACTACTCCTACATATCCTTCCTCTCGCTTTGTCCCCTGAGCCCAGGGATAGTAGTAGCTTGTCAGTTGCTTGCATGGGGTTTCTGTACTATTTCTGGGATTCCACTATACTTCATCCACTCCCGTATTCTTGCCACGTAGTAAATAAATCCTGCTTCCATTATTGTAACATGTTGTGCATCTGTTTCCTGTTTGGATCCTGACTAATACATCTGTCAATACACTTGCCTTTGAGGAAATGACCTTGCACAAGCAGTCAAAGATTTGGAAATGTATGAAATTACATATAGGAAGCAAAGGGAAAAGCAGGAAAGGACAAAGTTTTGAAGGCTATTAGATTTAAGGGAAATTTGATGTAAAACATGACTTGACCCACACAGAAAACAAATTTTGTAATATAAGTGTAAAACTTGGAGATGACTTTGTGAAAAATTAAGCACATAATATTTTGAGGATAAAAGAATATTAATTGCTATAGAAAGAGAGAAGGACATGATGCTTGAAACATGTTCACTTATTTTTAGCATTTAAGCCATCACTGGTGACTATGAGAATTGCAATTTCAGTAGAAGCTGAGACCACAAAAAAACAGCCAGCCATGAACTATGTTATGAGTAAGAGGTGTGAAAGTTAAGAGAAAATCTGAGACCTAGTCTTGCAAAAAACTTAAACACCCAGGGCAAGGGTTTCTGAAATGATTAGGATACTCAAATCCTCACTAGAAACTTCCTCAACTAAAATGATGCTTATCTACTTTATCTATGAGCACCATCTTTCTTTTCTTCCTAGGTGTAGTTTTCTCTTTCTAATGGATTTTTTAACCAATATTTCTACTAAAATGTTATATAAAATTTATTGTAAATATCATGTGCTACCAGCAGCACAATATTTAGTATTGCAAAATTAAAGTACAATATTCTTTTTGTCAATCTGTGTCTTTAAGAAAGCTCATGGCATTTTGATTTGTTTCTAATTGAATTAAATAATTATCATTTGTATAGTAGAGGGGGTTATTGCTGTTTTAATTCAAGTTTCACTTTAAAAATCATTAATGTATTATAAAAAATCAATCATATGACTTAAATAACCAAGTGCATGTATGCAAGTATAAATGTGTAAGTGTGTGTATGTTTGTGTTTAAACACACACGTATTAATATATCCACACAGTATATATATTTGTGTGTATACATAATTTCCTTATGTACAGAGATAGCAGGTAGGCCACTTTGGTAGTCTATTTGTCCATTATTCAAATTTATTATGAAAAATGTGTTTACTGACTTCATTTTCTTCTCTACAGGTATCTAGACTATGATCACATAGTTAAAAAAAAAAAGTTCATTGGTCTTCCAAATAATTAAAATTCATATTTTATATATTTCCATGTGTGACTATAAGAGCTACTGATTCAGCAATGAATATTATTTTAATTCCTATATAAAAATCTGAGAATCATTTACTATAAATGACATTGTCTAAAATACTTCCCTAAGTATCATGAATATAATCATAATACTCATGAATACAATCATAAGTTTTGACAAAATTTACATACTTTAGAATTTAAAATGAGTATCTGTCAATATGTTAAACCTACTACATTTTTACAAATAGATTCAGCTTGATAAATTTTCACTACATACCTCATTTGTCCTTCATACATGTCGAATGTATGTGATTTAAATCTTACATGGTAGTCAAATGCAAACAATGGAAAAATGAACATCTGCTCATGCTTCACGGTGGTTGCTTTCAGGACCTTCTTCATATGACTGACTTTAGATTTAAGAGTAAGCATACTAATTCATTAGACACTTTGCTTCAGCCTACTCGGGGTTCACAATGGATGGCTGTGTGGAAACCACTTATACTGAGGAGGTAGTGCTTGATATTTCATTTAAGCGGCTCCTGTGGATTTGGCTACCATTGTCTTTCAACCCTACCAATTTTCTTTTTATTGCTAAGCTGCAATGATAAAAGGACAAAGGAACAGAAGAAAAGCCCCTACTTAATCATACTGAGAAGTTGTTGAGGTTCATCTGTCCTGCGGCAAAGTTATTAAGGGGCCTGCCTGTATGATGCCTATCTACAGAGGATCACACACGGACATCAATAGCAAAAGTAGTAATTAGATTTGTCCTTATGCACTACCAACTATGAAGGACTGAAAAGCAGCTAGCAAACATAACCTACCATTTACGAGTTTAACAATAAATGTTTCTTTTGATGTATATGCCTATGAGAGGCAGAGAGATCAAGATAATGAGAGCTATGCAAATAGTTACATCAGGGATAACAAGAAAAAATAAATCCATGTCTCTCCACTGGTAATTCCCAATTCTATTTCTCCTTCATCGGCTCTCCAGAACTTCAGTACAATTATTTGTTTCTTGCAGGTCATTTCCTTTCTTATATATAGTCAACACCTCAAAATCTATAATGTCTTTCAATAAAATACATTTCTTCTTTCAAAGCTAACTCTTGATTCTCATTCATTCAGACTGAAAAACTTTGATATATCTTTGGCTCATCTTTCATTTTTTTCTCTACTCTTTATTCTCTGCCATTTATAACTAAATCTTCTGTTTGGACTACTGAAACATTTTCTAACTGTTCTCACCATCTTTAGTTTTCCCTCCAACTTATACAGTAAAGCTTGATAAATGTAATTTTTAAAACAGGCCTAGGGTTCATGATCGGTCTATTCTCTGAGGACTTTCAAATGTCACTATCTACAGAATTTCTCCCTTTTTCTATTTAGTAGTTGACAGTTGCTTGCTTTCTTTAAGCCACCACCCCTTTTACCATTTTAATCTATTTATCCATACTTCCACTTCAAAAGTTAGTTTGGCCTCAATATCCAAGCTGACCAAAATCCCCTCATCTGTGTCGCAAAGTGCATATTATATATTATTAGAATTATCTATTTGGATCCGTTTCTCTTAACTATAAATATTAAGGCAGGGCCTATGACTTATGTATCTTTTTATCTCCAGTATAAAGTGATACACAATATCATGCAAAGGTACACAATTCATTTTAGTTCATTGGATGAAATCATGCATACTATGTCCTTTCCCCAAGCCAAAAAAAAAAACTTCTGTACAGCAAAGTAAACAATCACAAAGTGAGATTGAGAATGTTAGGTTGATTTTTTATTAACACTGTTAGAGTTTTAGTTGATAAATTTAAGATACAGACACTGTAAATAAAAACTTTATTTTGTATTTATTTTACCATTAATATCTTATGTTTTTGTCTTATTTTATTGTCCAGAACTTGCACATAAATGGTAAATAGTAATGAAAACATAATCAATGACCATGATGTTCTCTTCTCTGTTAACTTAAAATGAGACCTTAATCATTTATTATTATTCAATTACTGTTTTTCTAGGACATTTAATCAAAGGATTTTTCATGGTATGAACTACATTGTTTTGGCATATATTGAGATTTTGCTATCTCTTAAACTTATTGGGCCTACTAAGGGGATATATACCTAATATTAGGTTATTCTTTTCTTTCTTTTTCTTTTTCTGGAGTGTAGTTGTATCTTGGCTAACTGCAACCTCCACTTCCCAGGGTCAAGGGCTCCTCCCACCTCTTCCTCCTGAGTAGCTGGGACTACAGGTGTGCACCACATGCATGGCTAATTTTTGTATATTTTGTAGAGACAGTTTTTTGCCATGTTGCCTAGGCTTGTCTCAACCTCTGAGCTCAAGCAATTTGCTCGCCTTGGCCTCCAAAAATGCTGGGATTACACGCATGAGCCACTGTGCCAGGCCACTGTATTCTTGATTACTTGTATAAGTCCCATTTAGATGAGATGAAATTGTAAATAATTGGGATCTAAGTTTCCTAACAATGTACCCATGACATGTGCATTTATTTCAGAAGTGATTTTGTCATATAACACTTCTTCCTTTATAATATAAGCAATTTTAGTGCTTTCTACCACCATATCCCAACACAAACATAGAGGAGGTTAATTTCATTTGCTAGTTTTGGTAAATATGATCTGAATTTTAGAATCCTAAATATTATTCAATATTTTTATATATATTCAATTTCATATTTTTTTGTAATTTGCAAAAAATATAAATTGCATAATTTGTATTTTTATAATTATGTACTATGTTTTATGTTAAAATGGCTCATTATTAGCACTAATAAAATCACAAGTTCTTCATTCTTAGTTGATGGTACACACTCCCTATGTTATATGAATAGTATGCTTTTTAAGACTCTATTTCTATATCATCAATACCTAAGTGAAAATTTGACTGATATTTTTTAAACATTCCCTCCCACTCAACCCCCTAGTGAGCTTTCCTTTTGCTTTGCTGGCTTTTCTTTAGCTGTTTAATGTTGGAGAGGAACATCTTAAGGCATGTACTATTTTGTTATCTTAAAGGTAAACTCTTTTGTTTCGTTTTATTTTGTTTCCTGCCTGAGTTCTTATAGTCATCTAAAGCTTATTTTCAATATCAACAATTTTCAAAGACTTACCCAGTATGTCTCTCTTTTCATTAACTTTGCAAGAATCTGGTAAATTATTTTATTATGTTTACGCAAGCCTTCATTTCAACACCAGAAAGTTTTCTTTTTAACGTCTTTATTCTTCAGGAAAAAGGGAGCAACATTATTACACTGGTGCTAAAAGCATGATTTTTTGAGTCAGACTATTTGTTTTAAATTCTAGCTCGATTATTTATAATTCTGCAGGCTAGGGAAGTTTTCATAACCTCTCCTTGCCTCAGTTTTCTGTGTGTAAGGTGATGATAGTAAATGATAGTGCAAACAACATGAGATTGTTACAAGGATAAAATAGTAATCTGTATTATTAAAAAAGAATCTGGCACAGGATAATTGCTCAATAAATGTTAACTGTTATAATCTCCTCACTGTCATCTCTTTTTTTCTTTTTCCTCTTCATTCTGGGGACAATTCTGAAAGTTTTCCTCTTCTGATTTGATTTTCTCAAGTCACTAGCTTTCTTCAGTAAATCCAATGTGTATTTTACACAAACTTCTGCAATATTAGTTTTATTGAAATCCTTTCTTATCTTACCTAGATCCCTTTTCATCTAAGCTTGTTGATTTTATAACTCATCTTCTTATTCTTTTAAGCCAGACTATTCCTTCCTTATGACAGTATTGTCCTATTTAATAACTTTTTGAATTTGATTTAATATGGCATTTTCCTGTGGATCTATAGTAAACTACATTTTAGAGGTGCTCTTTCCCTTTGAAGATGCTGTGTGTTTTCTCTTGTGCATTAGTATTGTTTCATGAAACCCATATTATTTCTGTTGTTTTTAACTTATCAATATTAATTTCCCAATAAAGGAAGTCATGGCTATAATAAGTACTTCCTTACCAACCAGGAGATGGTGATTTCTCCTGACTCTGATGATTGACTGAAACACACATGGACGTATAGATCTGCAAAACAGACCCTTATTAAATGTAGATCCAGGAGGTAGTGGGATACCTAAAGTTATTGACCCCAAAATTAGGATCTAAAAACTGTTCTGTGTTTGCGGCTTCATGAAAAACAAAACAACATCTTCTCTCAATAAAAGAACAAGATAAAGCCTGCTACTTCAAATAGGCAAAGTTATGCAATAATCTTTCTGTCTTTGCCATTAGCAAATGCTTTAATTTGTAGGACTATATTTACCAAGGCAGATTTTATCCTTATATTCCACACCCACATATTTATATGTTGCATAACTAAACTTTAATCTTCTCTGTTGATACAGATATTTTAGATGGAATATTCAATATTCTAGTGAGCTAAAAGAAAAACAACAACAAATCAATGAATGCCTGTGTGGTAATGGGAAGACTGCCTAGTTTTCAGGTTCAGATAGAAGCTTAGGACCCTGAACTAGCTAATAGTGATTTATTAGTTAGCTAATGCCATGTCAAACCACTCCAAAACACCACACTTTTACTTAACTCACAATTCTGCAGGTTGGTAATCTGGACTAGGCTTAGGTGGGGAGTTCTTCTTTGTTCACCTAGGCTTAATCAGGTTTCTTCTGACAGCTGCTGCTTCTGTTGGGATCCAAATGATCTAATTTGGTCTCAATTAGGACTACTGATTTCTGTTCCACAAGTTCTCTCTGTCCTGCAGACTAGCCAGTGCTTGTTTACAGAATGGTCACAGGGGATTCAGGAGAGCAGTAGAAGTGTGTAATACCTCTTGAGATTTGAGCTTGGAAGTGGCACCATGCCCTTTCTGCTGCATAATAATGGCAAAAGTAAGACACAAAGTCCACCCACAGTCAAGGTGTGAGATAATAGACTTCACTTCTTTTATTATTATTATTATACTTTAAGTTCTAGGGTACATGTGCACAATGTGCAGGTTTGTTACATATGTATACATGTGTTATATTGGTGTGCTGCTTAATGAAAAGAGTGACTGGCTGGGTTTGGTCGCTCATGCCTGTAATCCCAGCACTTTGGGAAGCTGAGGCAGGTATATCACTTGAGCTTAGGAGTTTGAGACCAGCCTGGCCAACATAGTGAAACTCCATCTCTACTAAAAATATAAAAATTTGCCAGGGCAGATTCCTGTAATCTCATCTACTCAAGAGGCTGAGGCAGGAGAATCTCTTGAACCCAGGAAACTGAAGTTGCAATGAGCCAAGATTGTGCCACTGCATTACAGCCTGGGTGAAGAGTGAGACTCTGTCTCCAAAAAAAAAAAAAAAAAAAAAAAAAGAGTGGCTAAGTCACGTTGTCAGTGGCATAGATATAGGAAGAAGTTATGAATTGAGGGTATTTTATACCCAATCTGTCAGTGGAAAAGCCATAAAATGTTTTCTAACATTTTATTAGAGTAAAACAAAATTATTTGACTATTTCTGTCATTCTGTTTTGTCATTCTGAGAGTTATTTTTACCCCCCAAATTGAAGGCACAGATTACTAATGTTACTTTTTCTTATTTTTTATTGCCTCAGAAAACATAAATGGTTTATGTCAAAGATTGATAACAGTATGCAATTTGAAGTCACAAAAAATGCCAATATGCATTTTGTAGAATTATTTCTTTCCATTGTATTGCTAGTTTGCTGTAAAAGTTACAGTTTTTGACAATAAATTGAAAACTTGAAAGAAAAGACTAATAATATGTTGACATAACTGCTAAGTGTAGGCTGGTCCAACATTGGATCTGTAGGAATTGATCACAATAAACCCTGATTGGTGATAGCTGCATGAAATGTCTTAACCTGATGCTAAATTATCTTGACTTTGAATGAAGTTTCTTGAACTCCTCCTGGTCCTGAACTGGAAATTTTCGTGATGTCTAATGTCTAGAGAAGAATTGCTAGAATATGCTGTGGTCTCATCATCTTTTAACAAACTAATTTTGAACAGGTAGTGATCAGACATTGAGAATAGAAAAGTAAATTTTACCAAATAATATATCTCAGAAACTCAAAATAGAAAGGACAAGTATGTTGACCTTAGTCACATCTGAATACTTTTCATTACCAATGTGACTTTTGGCAAGTTAATTGACAACCAATTCCAGATGTGAAAATGCTGTCCTGAGAATGAGATTTTTGTATGAGGTGCTTACTACAATGTCTGGATCATCGTATGTATTTTCCAAAAAATAAGTCTTCTTATTGAGAGGATTGCCTTGATCAGGACTTCCTGGAGTTAGCACAGTGAATCATAAAATTATGACCATACCTTTGCTCTAGGTTTTTTGCCTCCACATTCTGTGTTAGTTGTTTTAATCATTCAAACAGTTAAGAGTGGCAATACTTTTTAGATTCAGGTACTCATAGAAGTTTTTTCAAATAAAAATTGGCCTGAAATTTTACATTTTCACAGGAACTGAAATTATTTCTAATTTTAAAGTATTTATATATTAAGAGGAGAATCAAGAGGGAATTGCTATTACAAAGAGTTAATAAAACTCTAAGACAATCAGCTTGCATTATGTATTTCAGTTTCTAATTTTACTTCACAAAATTATAAGTGCTTAATACCCAGACACTAAATACTCCATTAATTTATTAGTGATTGGGAGTTTTAATTAAGATGATTAAGTTTTAGTTTGGTATTAATATATGGTAATACATAAACAATAATGATTAAAGTTTGAGTGAGAGGTTAGTGAAATATTCCTGTTGGAAAGCAAAACAATAGAGTGCTTAGCTTAAAAAAAAATCCCCAAAACTAAAAAAAAACAAGTGAGTAATGTTTTACCAGTCAGCAAAAGTGTAGCAAAAATTATATTCCTCAGGGTGAAACTGTCTTCAGTGAGTTTACAGTTCCATTATTACAAACCACTTTTAAAATGAGTGTTATTGAACTGATGTTGATTTAAGACCTTGTATACCAATTTTGGTTTAACAACAACAAAAAACACAAGTCAGTTAAGGAGAAAATTTGAGGCAATGTCACAGTGACACTTCACTTACATGGAGGTTAGATTTATGGCAACCTCACTCATCCAGAACACAGCTCTAATGAAGGCTTGGTGAAGCAAGCCTCTGTACAGCCACATGTGTCTGAGGAGTCACCAACATTACTCTCTAGAGGACATGGGCTAACCCTAAGTTCTTAACTAGGCACTGGGGTGTTTGGTAAGACTTCACCAAATTAAACACAGTGCAATAGGCTGACAGTAGCAAAAGAAGTTAAAAGGGCTAGAAACATAAAGCCACTGGAAATAGTGACCACTAAAGCTATCATAAAAATACCTGATGTTTTGAAGAAAGCACTTGTTTATGGGCTATGCATTCTATTAAAAAAAATCAGGAAAATATGAAAACAGTCACAGTGTGCATGCTTTAAATATTCAATTTTCAAAATGATTTAGAATATGCTCTTGGGAGTTACTGAGAAAATGTTGTTTTATGTATGTAGGACTTTTAATTTTTGAAGAATCTGAAGATACTTAAGTAAACTTTTTGTATGCTTCCATGAAATTTTTTTATCCTGCCTTTTTTGGAGGGGAAATGTTGCATGAAATTAACACCACAACCAATCACTCAATGAGATCTGAGAGGCTCTATTATTATAACGGGACTGCTATTCAGTGGAGCCAGTGTCATAAAGAAAAGTAGTTAAAGACTTCTTCCTCAAACACCAACTCCTGACATGGGCTCTGTGCCTCTCACATTTGCTCTGTTATCTCTCTCCCTTATTACTAACTCTCCCACCCATACTTCACCTCTATTCCTAGCCACGTGTTCTGTCTGTCATGGGCAATTTCTTTTCCATTATCTGTGATAGCTCCCTGTAATGAAGCTCCGCTCTTCCTGCTAGCATCCCCACTAAATGCACCCTAACAGCAAAATGAATTCCATTGGCATTAAAGACCTTAATATAAGAAATACAATAAAACCATACTGGGACAGAAAAACTAAATAGACATTAAAAATCTTGAAATAGAAAAAAACTTGAAACTGGTCACAATATCAGAAGCTAAAGTTAAATAACTAATAAATATGACTAAAGAAAACTTGAATTTCTGTTTTAACATTTATGACAGAGGGAATCAATATAAACTAACCAAAAGCCAATGCAAAATAACCAAAGGTCAGAAACAGAAAAGGAATATGGATATCTTACAAAGAATTGCTCATACTTACTCAAAATTTAAATATTTTCATGTTTTACATATCTGGCAAAATTTTTTAAAAATGATCATGGTGAGGTTTTAGAAACTCTTGCTCTCTTATGTTGTAGATGGCGATAGGAATTGAACTGACATCCTTTCTTCGAAATTTGGATAATTGCCAATGTTGATTTTGTGTTTAAATGCATATATCTTTCCACTTTTGAAAGTTTATCCTGCAGATACACTTGCACATATATTCAAATATATAGTTGGTGATATTTTAATCACAGCATTTTTTTCCTAGCACACAATCACAACCAACAAATCCATCATCATAGGAATGTAAACAAATTATGTAACATCCATAAAATTAAATACTATGTAGCTGTTAAAAAGAGGGAAGTAGATTTATGTGTACTGATATGAAAAGTCTCCGGTAATTATTATTTAAAAAAGAACATCAAAGAACACACTGGGGCTGGGCGCAGTGGCTCAAGCCTGTAATCCCAGCACTTTGGGGGGCCGAGACAGGAGGATCACGAGGTCAGGAGATCGAGACCATCCTGGCTAACCCGGTGAAACCACGTGTCTACTAAAAAATACAAAAAACTAGCTGGGCGTGGTGGTGGGTGCCTGTGGTCTCAGCTACTCGGGAGGCTGAAGCAGGAGAATGGCATAAACCCAGGAGGCAGAGCTTGTAGTGAGCTGAGATCAGGCCACTGCACTCCAGCCTGGGCGACAGAGCGAGACTCCGTCTCAAAAAAAAAAAAAAAAAAAAAAGAACACACTGTTTATAGCATCTTCTGATTTAGGAAAACAAGAGGAATATATGCATATAAATAACTATATACATGAATAGATAACCTTAGGAAGGGTATACAAGAAACAATTTTGAGGAATAGAGATACAGTTCTGAGGTGGGAGAGAGAATCACTTCTAATGTGTAGTCTTTTGAATAATTAAAATTATTTACATGTATGATTCACATAATAATGAAAGAACGATATAAAGACTATCCTGATTACTATGTGGAAAATACATTTGAGGAGATGTGTGTGATAGAAGGGACAGTTGGGAGGCTATTGCAGTGCCCCAAGTACTGATGATGTTATAGCAGCTAGGAAGAAAATGGAAGTGAAGAAAATGAGTATGTTGGAAGTATATATTAATGTTACAATACATAGCACTTGCTGATAGGTAGAATTTTGGTGACTAGGATGCAAGGAATTAAGAATTGTTTGGGGATTCTGACCTGAGTAATTGAATACATAATGGTGCTATTTACAAAAATGAGATGAATATGGCAGGGGGCAATGTTATAGGAGAAGCTTAGACAGTCCCACCTGAGGAGGTTGTATTTGGAGATTTGCCATGGTTAGCTCTTCTCTTGGGAAGACAGAATTGATAAATGCTATTCATTGCCCTAGCAGGGGATACTGCAGCCATTGACAACACTGCAAAAGATAATTTATATCTGAATAACAAAAAAAGAAAATGAGAGCATTCTACAATATTAATGTATCTTCACCTGGCTGAAAAAAAAGTATGCTCCTCTTGTGTGATTTTTCTATTAGCAAATTGGTAATTTTTCTCAGTGCTTTCAAAGAGAGCAAAAGGTTCTAATTGACCCATCATTTTCTACCTACTAGGCTATGACAGGGCAATGGTGTCTTGGTCAGGAGTAGTTTCTCTTTGAAGCAGATACCAGCTTATTACAGAGCTGGGCCAAGGAAACCACTCTATATTTTGCCCATCTAAGATGGAATAGATTAACTTTATAGGGGACAATTAAAATAAAACAAAATACCATAAGAATTTGGGGCCAAAAAATCAGTGCGAGTAACATATAATCATTTCATAGAATAAAATAAAATGGAAAATAAAAGAATTTGTTGAAAAATCCTGGAGTGATTAATGCTACATCACTTCATTGTTTTAAAGTAATCAATTTTTTTTTTTTTTTTTTAATCTCTAGAAGGGAAAAGATAGTAATCCCTCTAGGTAATCTTTGAAAGATACCTAAAACCAACCAACCAACTATTCTACAAATAAACAAAAATAGATTTCAGAAAGTGTTCTAATTTTAATGATATTTCTGTTCATAATAAACGTCCTAGTGGAGATGTCAGGTTAGCAAATTGATACATTAGATGTATACATATAGTTGATATACATATATTGTCAGCCAAATGATTTTAGGACACCACATTATTTTCCTTAATTTTGACTCTACTATATTTCTTACTATTTGAAATTCTGAAATTACGTTGTTTTAATCTTTAAATTATGTGGTTACCTCTAAAAGTTTCTGTGGTATTTTATATTTTAATATTCCTAAGTCTTTAATATATTCAAAAGTGTATATATATGCAAGATATGAGCAAGCTATTATCTTTAGGATATATTACAACAAACATATTTTGATTTTCTAGTAAAAAAGGGGAACAATTCCTATTTTAAAAAAGTTCTGTTATAATTCTTTACAAAGGTCCAAAAGAAAACATACCTTATTGAATATCAACATACTTTAAGTAAATTTTTTCTTAGACAATTAATTTAACATTTTATTTATCTAGTTGGTTGGGTAATTGGATAATGACTGAACAACACAAAATGTAGCCTTAGTATTTATCATAATTCTTGCTTGGAGATATTTTTACAATTTTATTTTCAATTCAGCCATTTTTGAAATGAATAATCATGCTGTTTATATGCACTACTCTGTTTTTGATTCTCTGCAGCAAAGTATTTACTTCTCATTTTAGTGTAGTTGCGAATTTTCTTCAAGAAGACTTTCACATGTAATACATGGTGTATATACTGATATACTCAACTTTTTCTGAAATACAATACCAATCAGTACTAGGTAAGAAGATAATGATGAAGATTGCGGTGGGGCGGGAGGGGCAATTTTCCTTCTAAAGACCAAGCAGTTAAAGATTTATCTGGGGTATTGAGAGGTGAGGAAAAGCGCATATGTCTAATCTAACTACATAGTATTAAAAATTAAAAGTGGATAAATCAACACTTAATGAAATTCACGTAATTGCTGATATTTAATGAAAATGAAAGATTTACATGCACTGATGTATAAAGCTAAGCTATTGAAAAACCAAGTGGCAGATTGATATGTGAGGGACTATAGAACTTGTAATTGCTGATAAAGAATATGTTTGTATAAGCATACGTAACATATGTTTAACTTTTAAAGCATAATAATAAAACAGTGAGTCTAACGTCTTAATAAACAGAACGTCAGTAGCACTGGTTTAGTCTCTTCAGCCCCAGTCCTCTGCCTCACACTCCTCAACAAAGTGTTCCCTCTTTTGAATTTCCATTTGCTTTCCTTTATATTTTTTGTTTTGATCCCCAACTGAAACAGCATAGTTGTTCATTTTATTTGTGTTTATACCTTATTAAAAAAACAGGTGTATGTCACTGTATTGTTCATTTATGACTTCCTTATTTTCAATTAACAACATTCCTAAGATTCAACCATGCTGATATGTTTATCTCTAGATCACTCAGTTGAATTACTCTATAATATTGCGGTAACATACTACTTTTCTTTACCATTGTGAACAGAAAATAGAATTGTTTCAGTTTTTAGCAGTTATGAACAATTACTTGATAAACATTCTTCTGCATATTTCCTGGTGGTTAAGTACAAGAACAAGAAGTGAAATTTCTAGGTATATAAGATACTATTACTCTTTATTTTTATCAACACTCCTTATTGTTAAGTTTCGAAATTTTTGCCCATCTAGTATTTAACAGGCTTTATTGTGGCTTCAATTTGTGTTTTTCATGCACAGCCAATTTTCCTATTGAGTTGTCCTATACATTTGTATCTGATCTTTATATTATCTGGGAAATAGTCATTTGTCATTTTTGTATGTTACAAATATGTCCTACCAATTGTGGCTTGTTTTTCAATATGCTTTATGAGGTTTTATTGGGGAAACAGACATTCTCATTTGTAGCATAATTTACTGATTTTTAAACTTTATGCTAAAGATTTAGGGTTTCTTTTATTATGAAGTTATAGAGAGAGCCTCTTATATGTTCTTCAGAAAATTTAAATGTTTCCTTTTATTTTTGTGAAGTCAGAGAAAGAGTATCATATGTATTCTCTAAACTTTAAAACTTTACCTTTTAAATTAATAACTTAATTCAGCTGAAATTGATTTTTTGTTGTTTGGTGGGATCAAATTTTGTATTTTGTGTTTTTTTCCCATTAAAATAAACAATTTATCCGCCTCATTTAGTAAATCATGTCCATCTGTTGTTCCATTCTGTGTTTCTATTCCTGTGCTAATACTATATAGTCCCTATTCATATTTTATTTTGTTTATTTATTTTTCTGAGACAGTCTCACTGCAACTCCCAGGCTGGTGTGCAATGGCGTGATCTCGGCTTACTGTAACCTCTGCATCCCGGGTTCAAGTGATTCTCCTGCCTCAGCTTCCTGAGTAGCTGGGATTACAGGCATGCGCCATCATGCCTGGATAATTTTTGTATTTTTAGTAGAGACAGGGTTTCATCATGTTGGCCAGGCTAGTCTTGAACTCCTGACCTTGGGTGATCTGCCCACCTCAGCCTCTCAAAGTGCTGGGATTACAGGCATGAGCCCTCATGCCTGGCCTATATATTCTCGATTACTGTACACTTTGTACTATATTTTATTATATAGGGAGACAATTCACTCTACTAGTTTTGTTTTGTTTTGTTTTTTCTTCTCCAAAAGATATAGAAACCCATAGGGATGTTGAGCCTATGTGTGTCTTTGCACATGAGATGGGTCTCCTGAATACAGCATTCCAATGGGTCTTGACTCTTCATATAATTTGCCAGTCTGTGTCTTTTAATTGGGGCATTTAGCCTGTTTACATTCAAGGTTATTTTGTTATGTGTGAATTTGGTCCTGTGATTTTTTTTTCTTTTTTTTTTTTATACTTTAAGTTCTAGGGTACATGTGCATAACGTGCAGGTTTGTTACATATGTATACTTATGCCATGTTGGTGTGCTGCACCCATCAACTCGTCAGCACCCATCAATTCATCATTTATATCATGTATAACTCCCCAATGCAATCCCTCCCTCCTCCCCCCTCCCCATGATTGGCCCCAGTGTGTGATGTTCCCCTTCCCGAGTCCAAGTGAGTTCAACCATTATGGAAAACAGTATGGCAATTCCTCAAGGTCCTGTGATTATGAAGCTAGCTGGTTGTTTTGCCCGTTAGTTGATGCAGTTTCTTCATAGTGTTGATGGTCTTTACAATTTGGTATGTTTTTGCAGTGGATGGTACCGGTTTTTCCTTTCCAAATTTAGTGCTTCCTCCAGGGGCTCCTGTAAGTCAGGCCTGGTGGTGACAAAATCTCTCAGCATTTGCTTGTCTGTAAAGGATTTTATTTGACCTTTGCTTATGAAGCTTAGTTTGACTGGATATGAAATTCTGGGTTCAAAATTCTTTTCTTTAAGAATGTTGAATATTGGCCCACACTCTCTTCTGGCTTGTAGGGTTTCTGCAGAGAGATCTGCTGTTAGTCTGATGCGCTTCCCTTAGGGATTTTGACTGAAATTGTATTAAATATATATGTATTTATTAAATTGTATTAAATATATGTGTAAATCATATGTGTATTAATATTATGTACAAGTAAATAGGGTAGAATAAACATCTTAACAGTATAAATCTCCTTATTCAAGATATCAATTTAAGTATTTTAAATATATTTCAATAAGGTTTTATAACCTTCATACACATGTTGTATTTTTCTACTCATTTATAGGTATCTTGTGTATTTATAAATTATATTTTCTAAAACTTTGGTATATGTAGAAATGCAATCTGTTTTGACATATTGATATTCACCAAACTAATTAAATTATTTTAATCATTCCTATAATGTTNTCCTGTGATTATGAAGCTAGCTGGTTGTTTTGCCCGTTAGTTGATGCAGTTTCTTCATAGTGTTGATGGTCTTTACAATTTGGTATGTTTTGCAGTGGATGGTACCGGTTTTCCTTTCCAAATTTAGTGCTTCCTCCAGGGGCTCCTGTAAGTCAGGCCTGGTGGTGACAAAATCTCTCAGCATTTGCTTGTCTGTAAAGGATTTTATTTGACCTTTGCTTATGAAGCTTAGTTTGACTGGATATGAAATTCTGGGTTCAAAATTCTTTTCTTTAAGAATGTTGAATATTGGCCCACACTCTCTTCTGGCTTGTAGGGTTTCTGCAGAGAGATCTGCTGTTAGTCTGATGCGCTTCCCTTAGGGATTTTGACTGAAATTGTATTAAATATATATGTATTTATTAAATTGTATTAAATATATGTGTAAATCATATGTGTATTAATATTATGTACAAGTAAATAGGGTAGAATAAACATCTTAACAGTATAAATCTCCTTATTCAAGATATCAATTTAAGTATTTTAAATATATTTCAATAAGGTTTTATAACCTTCATACACATGTTGTATTTTCTACTCATTTATAGGTATCTTGTGTATTTATAAATTATATTTTCTAAAACTTTGGTATATGTAGAAATGCAATCTGTTTTGACATATTGATATTCACCAAACTAATTAAATTATTTTAATCATTCCTATAATGTTTTTTATATTTTCTTTTCGGTTTTCTATGAGGGTAATCTATGAATTTTGTTCTTCTAAGCAAATCTACAAAACTTCCATTAATTTATTTTATCTTACTGCACTAACTAGAAAGTTCATTACTATGATGAATGGAAGTCGTAAAAAGCTTAACATTTCTCGTTTGCTTACTACGTGTCCGTTTATTCTGCTGTTTGCACATCAGGTCTCGTCTGCTCCTAATTTGCTAAATCTTTGTATCGTGATTAGATGTTAAATTTTATTGAATGCCTTTAGTATTTATTGAGACGGTCACACATGTTAAGTTTTAATTTAAGTTTAGTTTCTATTTTCTGACTGAATTCTTTATTTTTCAGAAAGGCCATTTTTCCTTTAACTTCATTGTTGGTTAGTTTAAAGTAATCATTTGCAATTTAATCTTTCTTGGGATAAAATTATCCTCAGTGTTTTTTTCCCACACCATTTTTTCTAAAGGTCTTTTAACTAACTATATAGTCTCTATGTTTTTCCCTCTATGGAGTTTTTGTATAGACTCATGTATTTTTTTTAATTCATCAATTTTGTAAGCTCATAATTCTTCTGAGAGCTACTATCCTAAGTTAAGTGACATACTTTCCTTACAGCTCCTTCCTCCTCTTGTTCATGGGTGCCATTCATTTCTTTCCTTAAATACCGAAAGTCTCACAGATACTAGTTTGTATTTCAGTGCATTATCAGTCCTCTTAATCTAGCTGAGTAGGCTGAGCTATGGTCATGGTTATTTGCAGCTTGGAAACTCTACTTGCATGCTTTCTATTGTTGTGCAGTTTGAAAAGTCCCTGTTCCTCATGGCAAAGTGAATTTATTTACTTCCTTCCAACTGCAACCATGTTTATATGTTAAGTTATTAAACCTTCAAGTCTTTCTGGCTTTTTGGTCAAGTCAAGTGTATTTCCCTGTATGTAGACACTTGTTGCCATTTGGTTAGTTTTCAGGTACTGGCTGCCTCCAGATTCCTTTCTGTTCTCACAACTAACTCTTGCTCCCAGTCGTCATCCCTCCAGATCACGTTTCTACTCAGTACCCAGTGATTTAGAGTAAATGTGTGTCAGGAAATTGTTTTCCAGATCCCAGCGTATAACCTTTAAATGACTGTCCACAGGTATCCACTTTCAGGTCTATAGGATATGGCCCTGCTTACTTAATCTGCTCAACTCCCTCCCTCCATTCATTCATTCATTCATTCACTCCATTCATTCATTCATTCATTCATAGACAGCGTTTCACTCCTCTTGAGCTGGCTGGAGTGCAGTGGTGTGATCTCGGCTCTCTGCAACCTTTGTCTCCTGGTTCAAGCCATTCTTCAGCCTCAGCTTCCGGAGTAGGTGGGATTACAGGCCCGCGTCAGCACACCGGGCTAATTTTTGCATGTTTATTAGAGACGAGGTTTCAACATTTCGCCCAGGTTGCTCTGAAACTCCTGGCCTCAAGCAATCCATCCACCTCAGCCTCCCACAGTGCTGGTATTACAAGCTTGAGCCACTGTGCACAGTTAGTTAGTTAGTTTGTTTTAACAAATCCGCTACGTTGATCTTAGTGACTTTCGAATTTGCCAAGCATGATCATATTAAGAATTTTGCACAAATTTTTCTTTCATCCCGGAGTGGGGTAAATATCCTTCTTTTCTTTAGTCAGATGTCAGCCCAGAATTCCAGTTTAAAGAAAAACTTTGCTGAACATTCTATTTAAAGCCTTAATCCCTGCGACTTCTACTTATATTGTGACATTAGTACGGTGTCTTTGTTATGTTTGAGTTGTCTACAAGTACTGAACTTAGACTCGTTGAGAATGACAGCCTGATCATGTTCATTGTTGTATCCATGGAGCTAAGCACAGTGCCTGGCCATTGTAAGTGTTCAATCCCTATTTTTTGACTGAATAAATGAAAAAAAAAAAAGTCTGAATGCCTAGTGGAGACTATCTGGCAACTGTAAGCTGGAACAACAATGCCACAAAGAGCTCTAAACATAATGTCAGCTGTTTTCTTCAAGTTTTAGATCTCTAGCCTGCTTTGATCTTTCAGAATATCCCATAAAGCATGCAGCTGGCAACCTGGTCACACCTACAACCGTCAGCCCTCCAAATTGGTGGTTGGTGATGGGATTTTCCACAATTCCTATGTTCATTTTACTTAAATCCATAGTGCTCTGGGGGAAAAGCAGAAATATCTGTAAACAGGAAGCGTCCTCTTTTCATTTAGTCCAAATTAAATCTGCATATATTCTTTGAAATAAGAAGTTTGCAATTGGTGCTAATCCATCTTTCAAGTTCTGATAGGGTTTTCTTTTTAATATTGTGCTTACTTGCATTTAATCTTAAATGTCTGGGTGGTGGAGTGTGCATAAGTCTGTACTTAAAGACACATTGAATATGATTGGGAGAAACTTTCAATCTCTAGATTGTCTAAGTTTTGATAGAATCAGAACCAATTACAAATACACACTTATCTTTTTTCTTTCTTTTTTTTATTATTATACTTTAAGTTCTGGGGTACATGTGCATAACGTGCAGGTTTGTTACATATGTATACTTGTGCCATGTTGGTGTGCTGCACCCATCAACTCGTCAGCACCCATCAACTCGTCATTTACATCAGGTATAACTCCCAGTGCAATCCCTTCCCTCTCCCCCCTCCCCATAATAGGCCCTGGTGTGTGATGTTCCCCTTCCCGAGTCCAGGTGATCTCATTGTTCAGTTCCCACCTGTGAGTGAGAACATGCAGTGTTTGGTTTTCTGTTCTTGTGATAGTTTGCTGAGAATGATGGTTTCCAGATGCATCCATGTCCCTACAAAGGACACAAACTCATCCTTTTTTATGGCTGCATAGTATTCCATGGTGTATATGTGCCACATTTTCTTAATCCAGTCTGTCAC
>NW_016803155.1:102142-103744 GCF_001698545.2 Rhinopithecus bieti
TTACAGATCACTGTGTGAAACACAGTTGCAATTTCTACAGGCATGTTGAACACATTATCCTCAACATATAATGTATTGAGATTATTTTATTATATATTTTTATCTTATTATATGTACATATATTATATAGAATACATATAAATTTATATGTAAATAATATTATATATTTATATATAATATACATTATAATATATATTATATATATATTTGTGGCATCATATATATGAAATACAGCAGTATCCCAAGACAGTCTGATAACCCAGTTTCAAATAATTCCAATGAGAAAATTATTTTGACTTTACAAAGAAGTACTCATTATCAAGGCCACCCATGCTAATGTTACCTAAACCTGTAAGATAAAAGCACAGAAAGAACTGAGACTTATGAAACTGTCCACAGAGAAGGAGGCTTTGTTTTCTACATTTAGTGAAAGACGAAAGAAGTAGAAGGACTGGCCCTAGTCATTGGGAAGATAAGATACTGTCTGTAGAATCCGGAAAGAAAGTATAATTATACAACTCTTACCTTTCAAGAAGAATGAGTTGCAAAATGGAAAGTTTATCTTGTACACCATAAAGTAGAATTTAAGTGTGAAATATATCTCGAGGTACTGAAACAATGTGCAGATGTAAATATCTAAATATTTGAATAATCAAAGAGGATGGAGAAAAAAGGGTTTGGATAGGCTCAAAAATTCTAATGCAATCTCAGGCTGAAATTCTGAGCAAGCAGCATGTAGTCTAATCTATACTTTTAAGATCACATTTGAAAAAGTTCGGTTTTCATTTAGTTTAAATATTAAATGATGAAATAGATCAAGTCTAGAGAAAGAGCATGAAACATTCAGAAATAATATAATTTAAAATGGAAACTATTGAAATTTGACTTGAAAATATTTGGTATAGGCCTAATTATCTTTTAGAAATCATAAGAGGAGCATGTGGAAGATAATTATACTAAGTCAAAGAAACTGTATTGGGAGAGTTCAGCATTATAGCTCTTACAGCAGTTGAAAATGTAATTGGATGCCTTATGAGGTAGTAAATTCCACTATCTCAAGTCTTTAAACAGAACCTGAATGACCACCTGTCAAAGATCTCTTAGAGACCATTTTTGAATTAAGCAGAAAGCTTATGTAACTGCTAAATACTCCTTTAATGAAAGTCATTTGTGGCATCCTTATTATATTTGGAATCAAATATCAAGATCATATATTCATAATGTGTTTTCTAATCACATGTTTTTAAGAAGCTTTTTAACAATGAAATTATTCATTCTTATTAAGAAAAATGTACTTTATAATATCTGACATATAAGACAATGATCATTCTGCCTTCTTATTTCATGTAACACAATTCTGGAGTTGTAAATTCTTGAGATATTCTTATTTTAATAACAAACTTCTTTAGGTCCAACCCAATGAAAAATTAAATTGTTTAATTAGGAACCCTAGAAGTACACTACTAAAATATTTCACTGCCTAAAAGTACAAATTTTTCTTGACAATCTGGGATACCAAAAGGCTATGTCCTGGTTGCTTAAAAACATAACAATAAGGCCCAGTTTTTTTTTTTTTTTTTTTTTTTTTTTTTTTTTTTTTTT
>NW_016803155.1:103970-122399 GCF_001698545.2 Rhinopithecus bieti
CCCGTCTCGGCCTCCCAAAGTGCTGGGATTACAGGCTTGAGCCACCGCGCCCGGCCCCAAGGCCCAGTTTTTAACATTGTTAGAAGGATTAGTCTAGTTTGGTCAACCAAAAAATCTCCCTCCCCTCCCCTCCCCTCCCCTCTCCTCTCATCTCCTCTCCTCTCCATCTCTCTCTCTCTCTCTCTGAGATAGCGTCTTGTTCTGTCATTCAGACTGGAGTGCAGTGGAACGATCATAGCTTACTGTAACCTTGAACTCCTGGGCTCCAGCAAATCTCCTGCCTTGGCCTCCTGCTATAGGCACATGCCATCATGCCTGGCTAATGTTTTTCATTTTCTGTAGAGGTGAGGACTCGTTATGTTGCCCAGGTTGGTCTCAAATTCCTGGGGTCTTGCAATCCTCCCACCTCAACCAAAATCATTACTAATGAATTTTCACTACTACAAAAACATGCTGCCATCTTCCAACCCATTTTATTTGCCTTTTAATTTTCCTATTAACTTACACATAAAACTTCATATTTGTTTTGCTTTTGGTAGAATAAAAAATTAAAAGTACTTTTATGGTTTCTTATACATTGATTAGCTTTTGCTTTAAATAAACAAACTAAAAGAAACATTAATAACTTGAGATAATTTTACGAAATTACGAAAAAAGCCTGCTGTTTTACTTGACAAAAGAATATTTGTAATATATACATTGTGGATTCCCAAAGGGACAGGTAGCATTTTAACACAAGCATGAAGCTTACATCAGCCTGAAGTCAAAACAAATGGATCTCTTTTTAAATTTTTTTGTAACAGAAAATTTATAGTCAGAGTTGAGGAATAAAGGCCAAGATCACATTCCTATTTACTATAGCTATTTCCCATACCTCTCTAGAGACGTTTCTATCCACTTCTAAGGGTAAGGTGACAATGATGGCCGTTGCCTTAGCAAAGACAGCAGGGACATGGCTCTCGGCTTCATTTCCTACATCTTGTAAGTATCTGACTTCCAGATACACATTACTGTATTAACAGGAAGGTCTTGGAGGAATGGATAGTTTATTTTTCCAGCTAAATTTTATACTTAGGAGGAAGAATACTAAGGAGAAGTATTTTTGTCCTTTACTATATTCAAATTACTATCTCCCACCGCACAGAGAAGCAGCCTGTTGTTCCTTATTCTCTTTTGTCCTTTGCTTCCTTCTCTTCATTCTTGCTTTCTCTACAATCTAAGCAGCTTGTACTCCTATATCAAGGTCTGAAGAATCACGTATTTCAGATTACAGTTCACGTTTCAACAACCGTATCAAATTAAAGAATTAAGGCTGATTTAGCTTAGATTTAATCACTTCCTTGCTTTGGTTCTTTATTTCTTTGGTGCTCCAGAAATGAGGGCATGATTCACTGGACACAGCAGTATGCAGAGAAAGAAAAGATTATCAATTGTTTCCCCTTATGTCCTGTTTTTAGTCTAGAAGTTATACAAATCATACTGTTGCTCTCTCACCTATAAATTATAGTTATTCTAAATGACATAACTTGGTAAAAGGTAAGCACTTATTCTTAAGTAATAAAATATCAAGTAAATAAATTAGGAATGTACATATCATTATAGAGATAAATAAATGTATTATCTAGTGTAACACTGACATTTGCATTTTTAGTTATCAATCATACTGTGAACAAATACACTGCTTTGGTTTCATTATGAACCAAATTGTGTGACTGCAGGCAGGTGACTTAACCTCACCTAGATAAGAAATGAGTATGTTAGTAGATGATCTCTGAGGTATTTTCCAGCTCCAAAATTCTATTATTCTTATGATTTCTAGACTATACAAATACTATACATGTGCTTAAGGCCGTCTGAGTCGAACTTATAAATGTGTGACTTCATTCATAACTGCAAATGAAGAAAACAAATCTAACTCATATACTAAAGAAAAAGTACACTGTAAATTTATGCAGATGGTTCTATTTGTATACAACACCGTATAAAATAGGTCTATGGAAAGGCATTTAAAATAAGTAAAAACCCTGTGAATATGATTCTCTAGTTATCATTGCATTATTCTCTAGATTGCAAGAAACACAGCCTGTGAACATTAATCACTCCTTTTGTAATTCTGATCAAATAAAACAGCTAGAAACTGCCAATTGGTAAAGTCATCTAGCTCCAGGGGGCACTGCTGTACTGTACATCAGGTTTGGTTTATTGATGAAGGCTTAAGCAAGATTTCATTAAGGAATTCTGCAGGTTTCAGATACAGAAAAAGCACATAAACTATTTATAATCAATTTAAACTTTGAGAAAATTAGGTAACTGTGTAAATTATTTATATGTAGTTTTTGGAAATGAATGTTTCCTTTGTTGGTAAGAGTATCTGTCTTTCTGCAGCAACTACCTATGGTTGTGGATAGGAATATTTGTATTAACTTTTCCAGTCAAGGGCTCATGAAGGACAATATATGTTTCTGTTGTGGAATTATTTAAAGCATTCTGCCCTAAAATTCAAATTATAAACAAAAATTGACATACATAATGCCTGGACACTGCAATCCTTTAATTGGCTTTGCCATTGTTACAGTCAGTCTCTGATCAGAAGGCTTTTGTGTAATTATGTAAATTCTATGACTTAATGCATCTTTCAAAAAAAATCTCAAAAATATAGCAGCTCAAAATAATCTCAAAAGTAAGTAACCACTTGTATCTTATTTAACTGTGAGAAATGAGCAGTGCTAAGGTGAGAGTCAAGTACAGAAGTCAAAATCAGCAGTCTCATATATTTTAAAAGCATATTAAAAGAAGTACTTTAGAAATGAATTGCATCATTTAAACTACTATATATGGATTATGAATACCTAACAAATCTGTAAATTTACTTGAAGACCAAATCAGGATATGCAAGTATTTTTAGTAAAGACTGACAGAATTTTAAAATCTACATTCAAATTTAGCTCAATTATCACTCACTGTTAAAGCACAGATAAACATTAACTTGACATTTTCAAACCAAACAGAGGTGGCTTTCAATGGCTGAAAATCTTTTAAGTAAAGAATTGAAATTCTATTTAGACTAGGGTAATATCTAGTCATTTCTAGTCCACAGATCATAAGAGGCATACTGCACCACCATAAAAATCATCTGGATTTTTCATATTAATCATTGTGCATATATGGCATGATTTTCAATGTAAATGACTTGTTTTAGCAGCAATGGATTAATATAAGAAGGAAGAGACTCAGGGGCGCAAATATAGAAGGTAAGAAGATTGGAGGGTTTTTTGCAATAATCCTGAACGAAGGCACTAGCCTTGAATATGGAGTAGAGAGGAAATTTTTGAGATATTTTTAGGAGATAAAATTGATAGAACTTACTGACTGCATAAAGGGCAGAGTGGTGAGAGAATGCATTGATTGTGATTGTATATGATGGTGGAGGCTCTAACTGAAAGTGTCTATCCTGATGTCTGGGTAGACACACAAGTACTTCTGAAAAGCAACAGCAAGCAATATGAAATAAATACATGGAATCATCATATAAATTGGCCCATCAATGTATTTTAATTATCCAATAGAAGGACAACTTGAGATTGGATTTGTTCAACTATATATCTTAAATCTGGGGGTAAGAAACTAATAAACATTCTTAGCTGCAAAGATTTTGGGACAGGGTCTAACATAGATATCCAGGAAACAATTCTACAATAAGTTGTCTTTTTTTTGTCTGATGCTTCCAAATTAGAGTCAACCTTTTGTGTATGCTTACGGAGGTCCAACACTTGAAGGAAAGTGAAAACAAAGCCCTATCAGGAGTAAAATATAATCAAATCATTTAATCTCAGAATTGGTATTCTAATCTAACAAAGTAGCTTAGAATCACCTTAGAATGAATCTCTGGATATGTGAGTGAATGTGTCTTTAGATGACTCCAGCTGCCAGGCTTTAAGTCTTCCAGCTGAGGCTTTTCCTAAACAAGCTATTCTTATGTCCCCTTGGAATTTCTAATCCACAGATTTCTTAAGCATAATTACTGTTTCACACCAGTCCCGTTTTAGGGCAATTTTTTGGTAAACCATAATAACTGGAATAGCACCCTAGGTCAAGACACTGCCATCTTACGCCTGAGAGAAAATGTTATTTCAACTTACTCCACTAACATTCAATCCTCTAGAAAGTCTATTGCTTCTGCATTCAAAAGATATTACTAATCTGATGAATTCTCATTGTTTCATGTTTATGAAAATGATTTCCCTAACTTCAGTTCTTTCTCTTACAGTTTGCCAGACGGCAGCCAGAATCACATGTATTTAACATATATATCACATCATATCTTGTCACTGCTCAAAACTCTATTTCCCAGTCATACTGAAATTGAAATTTAAAATCTTTAATGTGGGCTATAAATTTCCTAGGAAGCTTTCTGATCTAATATTCTACTACATCTTCCATGTCCACTTCAGCTCCAGTGATAGTGTTACAGGAATATTCAATCTTGATTTTCACGTGAGTACTTTTATGTTATCTGCTTTCTTTGCCTGAAATATTCCCCCAAATATTGTCCTGGTCAAGTCCTCATATGATTCATATTTTTTTAAAGCACCACCTCTTCAGAGATGCCTTTCTTGTCCTGCCTAATTAATATAGCTAATTAGGCAGGTCAGAATCAATATGCTCTAATTCCTTACTTTGCCTTTCATGTATCCCTTAACTCTAGAAGTTAGACTATATAATTATTAATTTATTAGTTTGTAGCCTGTCTTCTAACGTATTAGCTCTGTGATGGCAGAGATTTCACTTAGTTCACACTGTATTCTCAAAACTTAGAACATGACTGAACACATTATAGAATTCTAAAGTATTCTAGAATGAATGACTAGATGACTGACTGAATAAATAAATGAATGATAAATATGCCTGGTGAGAGGTGAACACATACTTTTCATCTCTAGTCTTTTAGAAGGAATTCACAAGCTGGAGTGAAATCCTAGTTCTACCTTATAACAGGGGTATGCTTTTGGATATACTTCTGTATTAGTCCATTTTCATGCTGCTGATAAAGACATATCTGAGACTAGGAAGAGAAAGAGGTTTAATTGGATTTACAGTTCCACATGGCTGGGGAGCCCTCAGAATCATGGCGGGAGGTGAAAGGCACATCTTACATGGTGGTGGCAACAGAAAATAAGGAAGATGCAGAAGCGGAAACCCCTGATAAACCCATCAGATCTCACGAGACTTATTCACTACCACAAGAACAGTATGGGGGAAACCACCTCCATGATTCAAATTATCTCCCACCAAGTCCCTCCCACAATAGGTGGGAATGATGGGAGCACAATTCAAGATGGGATTTGGATGATGACACAGAGCCAAACCATATCATTCCACCCCTGGCCCCTCCAAATATCATGCCCTTACATTTCAAAACCAATCATGCCTTCCCAACAGTCCCCAAAAGTCTTATTTCAGCATTAACCCAAATGTCCACAGTTGAAAGTCTCATCTGAGATAAGGCAATTCCCTTCCACCTATGAGCCTGTAAAATCAAAAGGAAGCTAGTTACTTCCTCAGTACAACAGGGGTACAGGTACTGAGTAAATACAGCCATTCCAAATAGGATAAACTGGCTAAAACAAACGGGTTACAGGGCCTATGCAAGTCCAAAGTCCAGCAGGACAGTCAAATTTTAAAGCTCCCAAATGATTTCTTTTGACTCCAGGTCTCACATCCAGGTCATGCTGATACAAGAGGTGGGTTCGCAGTCTTGGGCAGCTCCGCCCCTGTGGCTTTGCATGGTACAGCCTCCCTCCCAGCTGCTTTCATGGGCTGACGTTGAATGTCTGTGGCTGTAAGCTGTGGTAGGTGGATCTACCATTTTGGGGTCTGGAGGACGATGACCCTCTTCCCACAGCTCTACTAGGTGGTGTCCCAGCAGGGACTCTATGTGGGAGCTCCAACCCCTCATTTCCCTTCTTCATTGCCCTAGCAGAGGTTTTCCATGACAGCCCCACCTCTGCAGCAAACTTCTGCTTGGGCATCCAGGCATTTCCATACATCTTCCGAAATCTAGGCAGAGGTTCCCAAACCCCAATTCTTGACTTTTGTGCACCCACAGGCTCAACACAACCTGGAAGGTGCCAAGGCTTGAGGCTTGCACCCTCTGAAGCCACGGCCCAAGCTCTGTGTTGGCCTCTTTCAGCCATGGCTGAAGCAGAAGGGACGCAGGACAACAAGTCCCTAGACTCCTCACAGCATGGGTACCTTGGGCCCTGCCCATGAAACCATTTTTTCTCCTATTAGACCTCTGGGCCTGTGATGGGGGAGGCTGCTGCAAAGATCTTTGACATGTCCTGGAGATGCCTTCCCCATTGTCTTGGAGATTAACATTCAGCTCCTTGTTATTTATGCAAACATCTGCAGCCAGCTTGAATTTCTCCTCTGAAAATGGGATTTTCTTTTCTATCCCACTGTCATGGTGAAAATTTTCTGAACTTTTATGCTCTGCTTCCCTTTTAAAACTGAATTCCTTTAACAACACCCAAATCACCTCTTGAATGCTTTGCCACTTAGAAATTTTTCCACCAGATACCCTAAATCATCTCTCTCAAGTTCAAAGTTCCACAAATCTCCACAGCGGGGCAAAATGCCACCAGTCTCTTTGCTAAAACATAAGAGTCTCCTTTGCTCCAGTGCCCAACAAGTTCCTCATCTCCATCTGAGACAACCTCAGCCTAGATTTCACTGTCCATATCATTACCAGTATTTTTGTCAAAGCCATTCAAGTACCTAGGAAGTTCCAAATTTTCACACATTTTCCTCTGTTCTTCTGAGCCCTCCAAACTGTTCCAACCTCTGCCTATTACCCAGTTCCAAAGTTGCTTCCACATTTGGGTATCTTTTCAGCAGCACTCCACTCTACTAGTACTAATTTACTATATTAGTCCATTTTCACACTACTAATAAAGACATACCCGAGACTGGGAGGAAAAAGATATTTAATTGGACTTACAGTTCCACATGACTGGGGAGGCTTCACAGTCATAATGGGAGGTGAAAGGCCATTACATGGTAGTGACAATAGAAAATGAGGAAGATGCAGAAGTGGAAACCCTGATAAGCCCATCAGATCTCATGAGACTTATTCACTACCATGAGAACACTATGGGGTGTTGATTCATTTTAACATGATTCAAATTATCTCCCACTGGGCCCTTTCCATAACGTGGGCATTATGGGAGTATAATTCAAGAAGAGATTTGGGTGGGAACACAGAGCCAAACCATGTCAGCTTCTAAACCTTTTCTGTCCAGTTTTCTCGTATGTAAAATGGACAAATAGGATATGCCACATACGTCATTTTAGCAAGAAATAAAGTATTTAGCATAGTGCTGGCAATATGGTGGGTTTTAAGCATACATGAGGTTCGTTTCTCAAATTCAGATTCATAGGCCATATACCCAGGAAACCCCAACAACATCTCACATATCCTACCTCTACAACTACCCTAAATGAAAACCAGGAGTAGTGAGGGATGACCAAGAAGAAATTTATAGGCTTTGACAAAGGACATGAGTCTTATCCTGAGGCCAATATAAAGTTGAAGTCTACACTTCAAATGCTGAAGGATTTTAACACATTCCTCTAACAAACAGGCAATATGACACAATTAATACAATAGTACCTAGTTTTCATTTCCTATCAATTGTCTGCACTTTAAATGTTTCTTACAGAGTCAATTGAGAGTTAAATATAAACATTGTATACACCAGAAAGGTAAACTAATAGAAATATTTACGTAGTAATATTTAAATGTGCCAAAGTCAGTGATATCCTTAAAACGAGATCACTTTTAGCTGCCCTGCTTTGCACAGATATTGCAGAATCTTCAAAATAGAAAAAGATATTGTGTATGAATAGGAGTCATTTGAATTGGAAAATGGAAACTTAAATCATCTTGTCCATCGCCCTGTCAAGGTAGATTTCCTTTAACATGCTCTATGACTCAAGATATATAAATGTAAAAGAAAAGCTTAAAATTTTTGAATATTATCGCTTTACTCTTTTAGGGAATGACTTAATATGTATCTAAGTTGACATTGTTAGTATTTTCATACTTATATAGGCTTGACTTTGATTAAATCAAGCAAACTATCAGTTTGTCTTTAGCAAATGAATTCTTTTATATATGTTTAGCATATACCTTTTGTTTAATGTTCTGTACTTTAATAGTAATACATCTGGTACAATCATCTTAACAAAATTGAACTTTTCTGTACCAAATCTAGAAGTGTTGGAAGCCTGGTGAGATGTTAATAATTTATATGTAAAAACAAAACTCCAACATTTATTTTCCTTTTAAAATAACTAGAATGACAGAGGTTAATTCTAAAGCTCAATTGTTTATTAGAAGTTAAAACTATATACATGAAAGGTAACCTTAAAAGCCAGATGTTTTCACTCTTGTTTGCCTTAATTAAGTCACTGCCTTTAGCTACTCTCCAATAACAACCAAAAAGAGAGTATGTAATTGCTTTCCAGCATCAGTCACAAAATAATTCACATACAATTCAGAAAACAGTCATTATGTTTATGTTCTGTGATTTTGTATTTTCACACATATAAAGTTTCTATAAAATATTAAAGTGCTGCTATTTTTAATGCTTGGGATTTTATCTAAAATTTTATAAAAATTTAATATGAAAATGAGTGCAAAATATACATATGGCATAATGAAAAGGATTGAATACTGCATATTCTTGCTAACCAACGCAGTGAATGAAATCAGTTCATATCTCAGTAGACTCATCGTAATACCTAGCAACTGACTATCTAACACACAAATTGCCTTGAAAAGTTCTACCCTTTGCAAATGTCAGCAATAGAGCAACGTAGAAGAACTGGTTCTTCTCAGATGTAATGAGGTGGTATGGCCACCAGCAGTGAGCATAGTTCTTCAAAATCCTACCCTCTGTTGTTAGAGTTCATGTGGTGACACTATTTTATTTAAAAGAAGCAATGTATCTTCACTGTCCTCCAGATCTTGACAAAATACATCTCATAGTTAACAATAGACCTGAAAGATTATCATATTATCACGACTTTGCTCATAGAGAACTTTTGGAGTCTCCATGGCTGATATGAAGTAGCCCTATAAAGACAATAAAGTCTGAGAAGCTCAGCCTTGAGCCCCAAACACTTAGTGGAACTCTGATACAAATTTTTGAATGATTGTATGAATGAGTGAACTGATGTGTTCCTAAGTGAGAGAGATGAATTACAAAACACGACAAGTAAATGAAACACCTGTGAAGAACACTATTGTCACTGATATATAAAACTCATTTGCAAAAGGGGTTTGGGAACACAGTAACTGACACTTCAAAGAGCCAGTTCTTTCATGCATTTCACGGATTAACAACTGTAAAAAGAAGTAGATGGTGTTGGGTCTTTGTATTTGACCACTGCTCTTTTCACTCTGCACACTTTCCTTGGGTGTCTTTTTACTCACTTTAATGTTTTTTTTCCTGCTACCTTTATGTTTAATAGTCTCAAACTTCTATTTTTAATTCATATCATATACTGGGTGACAGACTTTTTAATATAAATCAGCGTGCTGGACATATCTACCCGGGTGCTTATTCCCACAAGAGTTCAAATTCTGCATGTCCAAAATGGAATGTACCACTCATACATATGAATCAAGATCCTCTTTGTCTCACCAGTTTCTAGAGACTCAGACCACTCCTTCCAAGTCATCGCTACTGCTGAGCAAATTCTTTTTCTTTCTTCGCCTTGAGCAACTGTTACAAGAGGAAGTCATTTATACGGCCTTCAACAAAAGAGTCCAGTGAGACTGAATCTTTGGTCCAGCTTATTACCAGGCAGCATCTGGCCTGATAACACATCCTCATATAGCTCTCTGTCCTCTCCACTTGATTCTCCTTTTCTCTCTTGTGCTCCACATGATTGCATTTTTAAATAAAGTATATAGTAGCACAGGAAGAATAAAGGCCGAAACACCATAAAAATGTGCTCCTCTTTTGGTGATATCTGTTGATGTTATCCACTTTTACCCTGAAACTGAAGTAAAAATTCTAGGAGTCATTCTTGCCTCCTTTTCTTCCTCAATCTGCTAGAAACGTAGTCGCTAAATCTAGCCATATTTCCTTCTAAAGAGCAGATGCATCATTCCTCTCTATTTTTGCCAACACTGACTCGTTTCAGGCACTCATTTTTTCTTAGATTATTCAAAAAGCCTCCTATCTGGTTTTCCTAATTCCAGTCTCATTTCTTCACTTTTAGGCTCCACATCTATAATAAAGTGACTCAGGTGATTCATCTAAAATGCATATCTTAACATAACCTTTATTCTCAGCAGTGCCAAGCTCTTTAACCCACCAAGCCTTCATTATCTGTTTTGAGCTTATGTTTTGAGGCTTATCAATCATGACTTCCCACCTTAATTTGTATGCTTCCGCAACACCAAACATGGCAATATTAAAAATTCTCTGGCTCCTTATGTAGAATGCTTTCAACTTTCATATTCTGGTAAGCTCCCACTTTAGAACAAAGTTCAGGTATTCCTTCTTTTATAAAGTACACCCACATTTTCCCAGGCTGAGAAGGGTGAGTCTCTTTTGGGCAACACCAAATCTCTTATATATTCACTAGAATAGTGACCCTTGCTTTTGTTTTGTTTTGTTGTATCCCATATCCCAGTATACTCAATGGCTATGATATTCATTAACCAATTTCTCTCTATGGCAGGAGTTCTCATCATATGGGAAGGCTTTACATCTCCAAAATACTTGAAAGATATTTCAGATTCTAAAGGAGGAAGAACAGGCATAGTGGTATAGTTTCTGATTCTGTTATGTCTGCTTTGTGCTGGGTTTGGGTATTTTCCCTCTCCCAAACCCACTCCCTGAAAATAGCTACACAAATATATGCTTTATGACGAGCAGAGTGGAACTGTTTTGTCTTTATATCTCAGTATCTAGACAATAATCTGACCATCAGCAGTAGTAAAAGCTCAATACATATTTACTGTGAATGAATGAATGAATGAATGAATGAATGAGTACTACAGGAATAAACCTTAGTCAAACTGAGATCATTTCTTGCTAGGGCTGAATAGTATGGTACTCTTAGAAATTTGAATTTTGACTGATATAGTGCCTTAGCACACAGAATTCTTTGAAGTGTAACAAGTACATATACCTGGTGAGTAGGCAGTCAAATTGGCAATGTCTGTGGAAAAAGTGAGAAGGCTTGATAATGATAATCAACAATTATCTGATAGACTTAAAGGGACTATCTACCCTACCAAGCAGTATCTGTTGTAGCTTAATGCCTTCTTTGGGAATTAAAGGCCAACGAAGCTGTCTCTCTGACAGGATGAGCTAAGCATAGGTGACTTTGCACTACTCAGCCATATAGTACTAAACAACTTCTCCTCTGTTTACTTATATCTATCCATCAATCACAGGCATTGTTATGGCAACCAAGGAAGTATATATATCATTTGGAACTCCCTCTTTTATTATAATTATCTGTGTATGTATTCTCCCCCTAATATACTATGAGTTCCTTAATGACATGGACTTTATCTTAATGTTCACAGCATAGCAGGAGTTAAAATATTATAAAGTGGAAGAAAAAAACAGTTAGTATGGAGCAGTAGTGAGATGGAAGCTGGAGGAATACGATGGAACCAGATAAGTAAGTGTGTTCAAGGCTAAACAGAAATATCCTGACACCTTAGGTAGGTTAAAATTTTAGCTGCCTACATTAGTTTGTATAGTCTTCACTGATGTAACAAATCTATCACCAAATTTTAGTAGCCTAACTTAATTGTTCATTTTAACTCACTTAGTAGTCTAATGCTGGTGGTTATTATGTTCAATGGGACTGAGAGAACAGAAGGATCTTAGGAAACCTCCATCCTTTGATGCCATTCTTGGAGGGGGGCCTTAGAGTCCTCTTCTTCCAGCAAGAAGGTGAGGGGAGAAAGATTAAGTGACAGAGAAAGTCCAAAGAATCATGCATCATATGTTTGAGTCGTAAGTGACATAATTTATTTCTCTTCATATTTCATTGGTGAGAACTAGGTCTATGTTCTATGTTCTTACACAAGACATTGACAAACTTTTTCCATAAAGAGCCAGATAGTAAATATTTTAGGCTTTGTGGGTCCTACATTTCTGGTACAACTACTCAACTGTGGTTGCAATCTGAAAGCAACCATAGATAATATGTAAATGACTCGATGTGGCTATGCAACAGTAGAACTTTATTTTTAGATGCTGAAATTTAAATTTCGTATAATTTTCAAGTTTCAAAATATTACTCTTATTTTCTAACCATTTAAAATTTTAAAAAATCTTTATTCTCAGGCTTTGTAAAGACAAGTGGTAGGCTGAATTTAGCTTGTGCCTGCAGTTTAGTGATCTCTGAGGCAAGGTGACTAGAAAAGGTTGCCACTGTCTGAACTGCTGCCTTTAGTGAAAGTTCCACATTGCTTTGGTGGACAGCTAGATGTATGTCCTTTAGGCCGCTCCTCTGGCTACTAAATATCCATGCACTTTCCCTTCCTTTCATACAGAATGTCTCCAGCCCCTATCAAAAGATACAGTAGGCATCTCATCCATCCAATCACTGTATCTAACTCAGTGTCAGTGATTTCTGTGTGATGTCCAGTTCTCTCCATTTGGCTGTGGCTCTTTTAGGTCTGCAGAACCACAAACTAAAAGACAATTCTTCTACCATCCTTGATATAAACAGGTGGAGCAGGGGCAGGATAACTGCACAAAACGCCCATATAGAAATGGAGAAACATGATTGCATAGCAATAATTAAAAGTGGCTAATTCATTACTATAGTATAATGCAGAGGGGCAAAGTATTATACTATAATAGATAATATAGTATGATATTATAATGAGAGTATATTGCTGTGCACCTCTGCATTATACTATAAAGCTTTTTTATTAGATTATGTTGGGGAGTAACTTTCTCATCCATTGTACCTGGCCCCAGGTGAACCTGGCCTCCAGTCATATCTGAAGAGAGTGTTTGGGTAGTATATACTCCTTGGGGAATGCAGAGCTTTCACATACTGTAAAAATTTACATGTTAGTATAATTTTTGGGTCCTAAGTGTCATTTTATAGTTACAGGCTTTTTTTTTTTTTTTTTTTTTTTTTTTTTTTTTTTTTTTAATTATACTTAAATCAAAATTTAGGAAGCACTGATTTATTTGTATCTAGTCCGATGCATGTTAATAACAATACATATTGTTCTTTCTTTGGCATAATTCTAAAGCTGGCTCTATTTCTTTTTCTTTTCCTCTTATACCTTTATCTCTCAACTTAATGACAGATGCCTGAGGTGATCTAAACAATATGCTTGGAGGAAATGGAGCAACCTTTGATTTGATCTTTGGTGCAGTTGGTTCTTCTACTTCACTAACATATCTTAATGAGCCTGTGTTACTTCTAGTATTATAACTTCTTCATGTTTTTTCTTGCGGGAGGCTCTAGAAATAGCTTTCTTAACTTCAGAAGCTTCGATCATAACCTGTGTCCTTGAAGTCTTCCTCATCCTCAGTGGCAGCAAATGCATTTTATAAACATAAGACAGAAGTCCCACACTTTAGTTGGCATTCCATTGATGAGGACTAGCTCTGTAGCCCCACCTAGATGCAAGAGGGATGGAGGAGACTGAGCACATTATCATTGCCTGGCAACTACTTCTATGGGAAAATTTTACATTATGGAGGGGGTATGTAAGCTCTTCTGTTGCAAACTTAGTAGAGAGTTTAACTTTTATTCTGAAGGCCATAATAAGCATTTGAAAGACTGCCATCTGTTAATACCAAAAGCAGATATTGAAAATATAGATGTCTGGGAGGACTAGAGGATATGACTCTTATCAATGTCACCACAGTTTTAAATATATGCAATAGTTTTAACAGAGCTGTCATTAATCTATTGTTTATAGTAATAAAATATGTAACCTCAAATAGCTACATCTGAAAATGATTCATTTCAAATTATATCATATCGGATTATATTTGTATAAGTAAAGCCTAACTATATTCATTTTATTGGAAAACTGAAAAATAGTTTCATTTCCGTGAATGTTTCATTTCCCAAGTATTAAAATAGATTTTAAAATATAAATATTGATAGCTTTCAATTGTCAAGAAAAGCATACAATGCACAAAGATTTGAAAAAGACAGGAATAGAACATTGGAAACTTTTACAGTGCAGGGAAGTGAAACCATATTTCAGTTAAAACTTATGCAAAATTAAAAGTCAAATGGGAATAGAAATAAATCCAATATATAATATAAAAAAGTCTATGAATTTTGTATTTGTTCTCTATTCTTAAGGGTCTTTTATTTATTTTAGTGTATTATTCTCACTTATTTTACTGGAATAAAATAGATACTTTAAAAAATTAAGGTAGGGCTTTTGGAGTTCTTATGAAAAGTGTTATTCTTAGAAGATTATTCTTGTAAATTTATTGGGAATATTGTCAAATAAGCATATGTGAAGACGGCTGATTATAACAGTTAACAAAATTGAAATAACTTCTGTGTCCACACATTGTGCTAAGTGCATGGCTTATATACAATTTCATTTTTTCCTTATGTCAACCCTATTATTACCAATATTATTGTCTCCACTTTATTGGTAAGGAAACTGAAGTACAGAGAGGTTAAGTAATTTTCCTAAAGTTATGTCAATAGTAAGCAACACAGTTGAACTTTGAAACTTGGTGTATCTGACTTTTAAATCCTCTCCATAGAAACACACAGCTTAACTCAAACCCACTACCACAAAATCAGCAGGCAAGCTCTCTAGTTCCCATCTGTGTAACGTGGCAGAAGCAATCCTTCTGGAGTTGCAGCGTATTAACCATGTGTTGTGATTAAATCTGTGTAACAAGGAGAAACACCTTAAATTACTTTTGGGAATAGCCTTTAGTTTGTGAAAATGCTATGTTCAAACACTTAATTAGGAAAAGATTAATCCTGGGGCATGGTCCAAAAGTTAAAAAAAAAATATTATGAAAGTTAATTGTTCTTCATACGATAAAATAAAATAAATTGAGTTTCTAGAGAGCAAGGGGTTAAGGGTTTCTGGAATAATGAGTTGAGGATAGATAATAGGGAGGGCACAGAAATTGGAAAAAGGAAAAAGGGCTGGGATTGAGTTCAAGAGCAGATCTTTAAGATTTGATGTAAGAGTAGTTAAGGTATTTCTAAGATTGAGGATAGCAGATATATATATTTACATCTTTGTTTTGTTGTGCTGTTTTCTGAAACATCTGACCTCTTCTTCGTGACCCTTCCCCAACCAAATTTTGTGTTAGTTGCTTTTCGGAAAAATTCAGGAAAAGGGACTATGTTGACTTTTAGGTTGAGGAGAAGCAAATGATAAACAACAACAAGTACAATAACAATAACTAGAAATTATAACATACATGCTATGTATTTGGCTCCATTCTGAGGATTTAAAAAAAATATATATCAAATCATGCAATACTCTGTGGTCAGTATTATTGTCATCATCACCATTTATAGATGAAGAAACCATGAAGTCACATAGGAAATAAGTAATACAATCACTGTTCAACGTATGGTTCCAGAGTCATTGTTCTTCTTTACAGTTCTATATGATTGGTTCTAAGCTTTAGAATCAGACTGTTAATGATATCAAAATGTCACTTTACTTTAAAAATGTAAGCAGAGACCATACCAAAAACTATGCATTTAATCTTAATTTCCCTCATGAAATGGGAAGGATAGAATTTGCACATGGAATAAAAGCTCAATTCATTTGGGGAAATAATGATTTCACAAAACTGGTCACTTTATTGCTATTATTTAAAGAGTAGCCAAATGCATGTATGTGTACAAACATTTAAAATGAATATTTACTTAAAAGTAGGGTTTCTAGATAGTTACCACAAATGTATAAAAACATGTTATATGCTTTATAACTTACTCTCTATTGAAAAGCAAATAATGTCCAATTTAGTGCTACTAATGACATTTTCAGATGATATGTGGGGGGGGGGATAAAAGTGGAAAATGATCTCTGGTGCTTTCTATCTTTGGTTTCTGAATCATTTCCTTCTATTAAAATACTTGTGCCTATTTTCACAACACATTCATTCAGGTAACAGTAATTATTTAAAAGAGGATGGCAGGGTAATATAACATCACATTTAGTCCAGAGTCGTTATCCTTATATGGAAAAATTTGAGAATGTGTAATAAAGGGCAAGATGGTGTTTGGATATAAGGTAGCTTTAAAGGTGTATGTAAATGGTAGGTTTCTTGTAGTTACTTTTTTTTACAAAGTATTTTTAAAAATTATCCATATTGATGCATATTATTTTCACTGACTTATAAGTATTACTATTCCATCTTATTACCTTTTTAAACATCCATTTCCCTGCCTTGCAAAGTTCTACTATTTCTAATAAGGCTCTTCAGAGAGTCATTAGATTACACATGAGTGCTTCTGCAGGGAAGAAACTAGAGGTAGAATATCCGATTTAGCTGTTCTTTATATCATACTACATTGAAACCTGTCTACTCTGCCTGAATGAGAAAAATCAGTCTTTCATATTTTGGGCATAAGACATAAACAAATATGTGATAATAAAATTTTTGTGCCTGATATATATTCTACCTAATTATTAAGAACACAGGTGAAATAAATGTAGGTGACTATAAAATAGAGAAAAGGCTATGAGTTAATCCATAGGTGAAAATATTTGCCATATACACAGATACAATTAGTATCAACTTTACTGTTGTAAAAAACCTTGGTAAAATGATTCAAGCAAACATAAAACCAAACAACAATCACCATCACCAAATAAACAAAAACCAAAATACCAAATTGGTGAATCAATTTCTCTGTCAATGCTATGTTAATAACTATTGCTAGATTTTCTTATATCAACATAAAGCTGATTGCAAAGAAGAGGTGAGGAAATAGATCAAACTATTCTAGAAATTTAAATATTTTGGTAAATTTAAAAAATGTGTCACTGAGCATCAAGCAAGAAATTTACAATTTGTGGTGATAGTCACCTTACTTCCTTCATGTATGTAAGACTTTTAGCTTCTCAATAACAGAACCTCAGTGATATAATTAATATAAAATGGTAAAGTAAGACTACATTCCCTGTAATAAAATCCTACATCATGCGTAGTCTTCCAAGGACCATCTGTCCAGATAAGCCTTGCTGTAATAAGTAAACAGAGCCACCAGACAAATTAGTGGCAAGCTTCAATTCTCATAGTGTCATTTGGGGGTTATTTAAATGTTATTTGACTTTTTAACTGTGTTTATATTTGCACTGATAGTCAAAGGATTACCTACTATCCATCAGTAGTGGATAAAACTACTGATGGCTTAGTATGATACAAATAGTGGCACCAACTGTACTAGATATAGTATTATCACTTTAATTAAAAATTTTAAGATAATTGTACTTGAAATAGTGGTAACATTAACTTTATTCAAATATAATTTATGAATTATACACCTTTTTAATAATGTGTATGATGAAAAGGGGGTATGCATAAAGTATTTCTGCTGTAAACTGGAGTAAGATGATGGCCTCAAGGAGAAACATGAGTCATTTTTGATGTGTAAGACCAACTAGCTGCTAATTTTTGTGGAACACAGTTTTACATGAAAGAACAACTAAATTTTAATGATTTAAAGAACGCATAATGATTATGCATTCTTGGGTACTGGGTAGACATTTTCTCAAAAAGAAAATGGGGCTGCCACTCCAAAGAAAACAGCTAACAGCATTTGTTGCCAATGTTAAAATTTGAACTTTCAAGCATATTTCAGAATTGTGGGCAAGTCATCTACCATGGTCAGAATGACAGCTATACAATACTTAAAATCTTTTCTGATGAGATTGTAGGGAATATTAACAAATATTATTTTTAAATATTTTACAAAGATATATGTTGACATTTGGTAGAGCTGAATAACTTGAGACCAATATTTTGGCAACAAAAAATTGTGCATGAATAAAAGATCCATTCAAAATGCAAGATAGAGCAATGAATGTTAATTTAATTGATTATAAAATGTCCATTGATTGGGTTTTACATTCCACTTTTCAACTCACCTTTAACAATTTATTAATTATCAATTTTGGCATAATATCAAAGAGGGGCACTCAATTATTTGAAAAGTCTATTAAAACTCTTTTATCTTTTCAAAATATATATGTGTTGGGAGGCCAAAATTTCTCCAACTACTTCAGCAAAATACTTATAGGACAGATTGAATGCAGAAGCACATATGAGGATCTAGCTGTATTAAGGCAGGTATTAAATATGTTTGCTGATACATAATATAGTGCCACTCTTATTATTTTACTTGTTTTGG
>NW_016803155.1:122742-131734 GCF_001698545.2 Rhinopithecus bieti
AATTTGTCATTTTATTTTATAAGAATTAATAAAGGAAATAAGGCAGAGTAGGAATCACAAGAAATCTATCTCCCTACCTGGACAACAATTGTACTGGCACTCCATCTCAAAAAAAAAAAAATTATATATATATATATAATTTTTTGAGATGGAGTCTCACTCCGTCACCCAGGCTGGAGTGCAGTGGCGTGATCTTGGCTCACTGCACCCTCTGCCTCTTGGGTTCAAGCAATTCTCCTGCTTCAGCCTCTCAAGTAGCTGGGACTACAGGTGTGTGAAACCACGCCAGGCTAATTTTTGTATTTTTAGTAGAGATGGGGTATCACCATGTTGGCCAGACTGGTCTTGAACTCTTGACCTCATGATCCAACTGCCTGGGCCTCCCAAAGTGCTGGGATTACAGATGTGAGTCACCATGCCTGGCCCAGAATATTTTTGATGTAACTATTTTGAAATAGTGAAATCTATTGAAGGTTTACAACTTTCCAGGTGAAGGCTTCTAAATTAAATTGTGATTAATTTTGGTCAGTTTCAGCTCTTAAAACAGTAGCATGCACCCACGCTCCACTTCTTAGTCATGTGGCAGGCAGGTGTGTGCATGTTTCTGGTGCAGTCTGCACACAGCTTGTGAGGGCCATGTGGACAGAAAGGATCCTCTTCTCCACATATTAGACATCTGTGCTTTGATCACTGATTACTGCTTCTGATAATATAGCTGATCAGTGAAATAGATAGTGGTCATTGTCACACTTCCCCCACATTGTTGTTACTCCCCACCACCTTAAACTATTTTTCTCTTCACTGTTTGTCTCTTTTCACACTTTTGGAAGCTAACCACTAAAGATTAGAACATTCAAAAATAACTGCATATATGAGGAAAATTTTAAAATGGCCATCCATGCCCAGGAAAGGGTTTATAAAAGACTTGAGAAGTCTTTAAGAAACTCCATATAAAACAAACTCAGAGCTACATGGATACATATTAAAATCAGACTTTTGAAAACTAAAAATGAAGTGAAACTCTTAAAAGCAGCAAAAGAAAATTACTTTTCACATACAAGGATTCTCAATAAGATTAGATTTCTCATCAATAATTTTGTAGGCTAGAAGGTAAAAGTTTACAATATTCAAAATGCTGAAAGAAAACAACTCTGTAAAGCAAGAATTCTATATTTGACGAAAGAGTCCTTCAGAAGTTAGGAAGAGCTGGGTGCAGTGGTTCATGCCTGTAATTCCAACACTTTGGGAGGCCGAGGCAGTTGGATCACTTTAGGTCAGGAGTTTGAGACTAGCTTGGCCAACATTGTGAAACACCATCTCTACTAAAAATACAAAAATTAGCCAGGTGTTGTTGTGTGTGCCTGTAATCCCAACTACTCAGGATGCTGAGGCAGTGGAGTCACTTGAACCTAGGAGGCAGAGGTTGCAGTGAGCCAAGATAGTGCCACCGCACTCCAGCTTTGGTGACAGAGCAAGACTGTCTCAACTAAAAAAAAATAATAATAAAAAGGTAGAAATTAAGACATTCCCAGATAAACAAAAGCTAAGAAAGTTTGTTACCACTGGACCTTCCTTGCTAGAAATGCTCAAGGGGAATCCTGCAGTGTGAAATGAAAGGCCCTGGATAGTAACTGTATGTCGAATGAAGAAATAAGAGTAAATTCATAGGCAATTATCAAAGCTAAATGGCTTATAATGCACTTTTTGTTTTATAATAATTTCTAATAATTGTTTTCTAAATAAAGAGATTAATACATTAAAATTATTCTAAAAGTTAATGTGCCATCAACAACCAAAAGGAGTGGGAACAGAGCTGTTAAAGGAGTAGAGTTTTTATTTGTTATAAACCCAAGTTAGAGTGTTAATGACTTTAGGCTGTTAATTGTGTGGTAACCACAAAGAAAATATCTATAGAATGTATGCAAAATAAAATTAGAAAAAATTTTTAAATACTTCACTATAAAAGATAAACTAAACATGAAAAGACAGTAATGTAAAAAATGAGAGACAAAAACTATAAAGATAAGGAAAACAAATCACAAAATAGCAGAAGTCAATCCCTTCTTAGCAATTATTTTAATTATAAATGTTTGTACTCTTGAATCAAAAAATAGAAACCTGCAGAATGGATAAAAACACTTGATTCAACTATATGCTCTCTACCAAAGATTTACTTTAGATCTAAAATCACAAATATTAAATAGATTACAACTGAAAGGATGAAAAAAAAGATTATATGCAAATAGTAACCAAAAGAGAGTGGGGGGTTGCTAGCTTAATATCAGACAAAATAGACTTTAAAATAAAAAATGTTAACACCAAAGAAGAACATTATATGTTAATAAATGACTCAATACAGCAAGAAGATATAACATATATAAATGTAGGAGTTCAGTCAGGGTGGTGGGAAAAATTGTAAAATAGACACAAATCTTCTTGGAAGGCTAGAAGGTTTTGCAAAAGCCTAAGGATAGGGTTATGACTGAAGGCAGCCTAATACTCTTACCTTGAGTTAATAGCTTAAAGTAGGTACAAAGGAATGTAAGGGAGTTTATCTAAATAGCTTGTTTACTCATGTGGTCCTAAGACCAACCTTTGATCATTCGTGGGCAGAACTGATCTCTCTGGTTGAGGGTGACCAGATTAATTATCCACAGTTGTGTTAACTCAAAGCCTTTGTCATTTAAATCTGTGCTTAATAAATGCCTGTAGAGACAGCTAGTCAGGGCACGCATGGCTGTCACAACTCTGTGATTGGCCTGGCCCCTGGCCTTCTCTTTCACTGAATATCAGTGTCTGAGTACATTATTCATCCGTTGTGCAGCCTGGGTCTGTGGGTCAGACCCTAGCATGTGGTGCCTCATGTGAGGAATGCTGCAATGGAATGGTGATTGCGACGGAACCCTCGAAAATGAAGGTGAAAAGGACTGCGCAGTCAGTGAGTCAGTAAGTCATTGGTGCCCGCTCGGGATTTCCAAGTTTGGGGCAACTGTTCAGGCTAGGGTTTCATCATGGGACAACAGTTATCAGCTCAACAGAAACAGTATATAAAAGTATTAAAACAGCTGCTTAAAGCTAGTGGAGCCTCAGTTTCACAGGCTCTGTTAAGGGAACTAATGCAAACTATTGTATTCCATAACCCATGGTTCTCAGAAGGAGGTATGCTAGACATAGAGCTCTGGGAACAAGTGGAGAGAAAGCAGAAACAACATCATGGGCAATGGGTCCCAGTATCATCTCTAACACTATGAGCTTTGGTGAGGTTGGCTCTGGTCCCATTATACACAGAAGAACCTAAAAAGGGGAAGGAGGAAGAACTGTCACCTACCTTACCACCTCCTTGTCCCTCAGATGTGCTATCACCAGGCCAAAATAACAAAGAGGAAATGGAGGTTTGCTTGAGTCCCCTCCTCTAATAAATTGGGAAAAAGACAAGGGATGTGCTACATTCATGGGACCCTGTCTTAGGCAAGCGGCATTAGGAGGGGAGTTTTTAGCCTGCCGAGTAATGCAAGATCAACAAGGCAATTGAGTATATAAACCCATTTCTTTTCATGCTTATAAAAATTTAAGAAAAGACATTAGAGGCCAGAGCCACGTGGCCAAGCTGACAATGGGTGGAAGAAAAAGCTCGGTGTCAGGGAAGCTCGTGACACCCCAGGCTGGCAGAGGGCAGAAGCGACACAGACAAAAAGCGCCTAGGGAAGTGCAACACTGCTGCCTCCCTGGGATTCGCACTGCTGCCCTCCGGCTCCATGGGTGACCCATGGCAAAATTTCATGTGTTTCTTGTATATAAGAGACATCCCAGATTATAATTATCTTCTAAGATACAAGTAAAATTGAAGAATTTAAGAGACCTCTTTCTGATAATGGCCACTGTTGTTTCTCCCTTACTCCTAAAGTGACTCTCTCCAAATCCAATTTAAGTAAAACAGTAACCGCCAAAGAGAGAGAAATTAAAAAGAGCCCATGAATTAATTGAGGAGCAATTAAAAGCCAGCCATACAGAACCATCAAACAGCCCCCGGAATTCACCCATTTTTGTCATTCCCAAAAAATCTGGTAAATGAAGGTTTTGCATGATCTACGTGCTATTAATGCTAATTTGCAACTTACAGGGGCCCTTCAACATGGCCTTCCCTCCACGCAGTGATTCCTCAAGATTGACTTACAATCGTTATTGACTGCTTTTATACCATTCCACTAGCAGAACAAGACAGAGAAAGATTTGTGTTTACAATACCAGCTATCAATAATGAAAAGCCAGCTTGCTGATTTCATTAAAAACTCCTTCCTCAAGGGATGCTAAACAGTCTTACCATGTGTCAGTTTCATGTAAATCAAGCTTTGCTCCCTAGTAGAAAAGAATTTTCTGATTGCAAGGTTATTCATTTTATGGATGATATTTTACTAGCAGCCCCAACGGAGCCAATACCTGTAAAGCTAGTAACTCTGTCATAAAGAATACACATTTAAGAGATTTAATGATTGCACCTGAAAAAGTACAAATGTCTTCTCCTTGGAAGTATCTTGGGTACATACTAACTCCCTGGTAAGACCTCAAAATGTTAAATTAAATAGTAGCAACTTACATACCTTAAATGATTACTTAAATGATTATCAGAAATTACTAAGTGATATTAACTGGCTTCAGCCCACCTTGAACATACCTACTGATAAGTTGCAATACCTGTTTTCTATCTTAAAGGGCAATTGAGCCCTGGATTCTCCCAGGTATTTAACTCCTGCAGCAAAAAGGATAATCAAGGAAACAGAACAAACCATTTCTCACAGGCAACTAGATTGCATAGACCCAGGCTATTCAATTCAATTGTTTATTTTTCCCACTAAACACTCCCCTACAGGCTTAATAGGACAGACGGCCCCAGTACTATGCTTTCTAGAATGGGTTTTTGGCTCACATACTGGGACTAAAACACCCTTTCCTTATAATCAGTAAATTCATAAATTCAGGTCGCAGACAATGCAATCAATTGCTACATTATGATCCTAATATCATCAGGATTTCTTTAAGTAAAAAGCAATTTGAAGCAGTATTGCCATTACCTATCGATTTGCAAATAGCCTTCTCTGATTACACAGGCCATATTGACCATGCCCTTCCTGCTGATAAACTCCTTCAGTTCTTACCTCGTACTTCTGTGATGTCACCTGCAAAAATAGTTCACTCCCCTGTACCTAACGCTTTAACACTATTTACTGATGGTTCTGGTAAACATAGAAAAATGGCCATTTGGTGGAGATCACATAATTTCCTCCTCATTCTGGGTCTACTAGCACTCAAAAAACTGAGGTTGGGACCTCAATATTGGCTTTGGAGGCATTTTCCGCTCAACCCATCAATAATGTTAGTGACTCTGCTTACTCTGTTTATTTACTGCAGAACCTTGAGATGGCCATAATTAAGTCCACTCTAAAGCCCACCCTGTGTGTACTTTTTGACTTCAGCAATTGCTAAATCAACATACACATCTTATTTTTATTACACACATTCGAGCCCACAGCTCACCACCTGGCCCATTGGCTTATGGCAATGATCAAGCAGACCTTCAGGTTATGACATCACTGCTTGACCAAGACACCCAGTCACATCAGTTCTTCCACCAAAACTGGAGAAACTTAACTAAGCAATTTCAACCTACCCAGAGACTAGCTAAACAAGTTATTCTGCAATGTCCAGATTGCCAGCTCACAGGTATATCCCCTCTTTCAACAGGTGTTAACCCTAGAGGGTTCTAGTCCTCTAGGACTATGGCAGTTATAGCAAACAGATGTTACATCCTTAAATTTGGAAAACTTAGATATGTACATGTGTCCATTGATAACACTCATCTAATTAGTGCACACGCTCTTCCTGGAGAGTCCACCCGATATGTCACTAAACATCTTCATTTAACTTTTGCATTTATGGGGCAGCCCACAAAATTAAAACTGATAATGGTCCACTTATGGACCATTGCTGGACCACTTATGGCAGCTCACAATTTCAACAATTTTGTCACACATGGAATATCCAACATTGCATAAGCATCTCATATAACCCCCAATGGCAGGCCATATAGAACGTGCCCACTCCACCCTTAAAAATATGCTCAAAAAAGGGGAGTATGAGTAAGGACCCTGCAACACTACTAGCACAAGTCTTATTTACCCTTAATTTTTAAAATTAGATAAATTTCAATCAGCTATGGAAAAACACTGATAAAACCTGCAATTTTATGGAAAGATGTAAACAGTAATGAATGGTGTGGTACAAATGAAGTGCTAACATGGGGAAGAGGATATGATTGTGTTCACACCCCCTCGGGTCCTCTTTGGATTCCACCATGACACATCAAACTATACCATGGCTAGACCCAACCTGGAACCAGAAATGAAGAAAAGGATCCTATAGGACCCGCAGCCCTGGACATTACCTGGGGGATGCTGAAAAAGACAACTCAAGAGGCTGAACAAATCTTGCTCCAGACACACACATCATTCACTCCAGATAATGTGTTCCTTGCTATGCTTTATTAACCTTTTTTAAGTTCTCTCACTCTGCCTGCATGTGGTACCTGCTACACTCAAACATCCACTTCCCAGCTTCGAACAATGTGACTGCTTGGCTAAGAGAGATTATCATACACCCAGTGGGGTTCCTTAGTAACAGCACACATGGAACTAAATTCCATAGGGATTGGAAAAGAATGTTGCTAATTATACTCATGTTTGTCTTATGTTATTTACTAATTCTAGGATTCAAAGCGGGAATACGAGCAGTGTCCAGCATGCCTGACCTGTTGCTGCATACATCTGTACTCGTCAATCAACAAAGCCTGATGCAAAATAACAGAAAAGGGGGAAATATAAGAGTTCAGTCAGAGTGGTGGGAAAAATTGTAAAATAGACACAAACCTTCCTGGAAGGTCGGTAGGTTTTGCAAAAGCCTCAGGATAGGGTTATGGCTGAAGGCAGACTAATCCTCTTACCTTGAGTTAATAGCTTAAAGTACATACAAATGAATGTAAGGGAGTTTATCTAAATGGCTTGTTTACTCATGTGGTCCTAAGACCAACCTTTGATCATCAAGGGTGCATGATTGCTCTCTACTCAGGGGTTCAGCAAAATTAATTACTGTCTAGTGGTATTTACTTGAGACTTTTGTCATTTAATCTGTACTAAATAAATGCAAACTTCACCAGCTTATTGAAGCCGATGCTGCAGACTCTGGCAGTAGAGCCCTTTAGCCACACTGACAAGCAAAATATCTGTGTCCGTGTACGTCTTTCATCTGTCACTGGGTCAGCGTCTGTAGGACAGACCTAGCGTATAAACACTTAGGCACCTGATTACAGATTATCAAAATATATGAAGCTAAAAAGACAGAATTTAAGAGAGAAATAGACAATTCTACAATAATAGTGGAGAATTCAATAGCTACTCTCAATAATTAATAGGGTCACCATGTAAAAGATAATTAAGGAAACAGAGGACTTAACACAATAAACCAACTAGATCTAACAGACATACACAGAACATACTATGCAACAACAATAGCATGCACATTCTTAAAAGCATGTGGAACATTTTCCAGGATAGACTATATGTTAGGCCACAAATTAAATCTCAATAGAGGAAGGACATATGTCATATAAATTATCTTTTCTGATCACAGTGGTTAAAGTTGAAAATCAATAACAGAACTAAAACCAGAAAATTTATAAATCTGTGGAAACTAAACACTCTTTTTAACAACCAAAGGATGAAGGAATAAATTATAATGGAAAATAGAAAATACTTAGAGACAAATAAAATGAAAATACAACACACATCAAAATGTACGAGATGCGGTGAAAGCAGTGCTAAGGGGGAAATTCATAGCCATAAAAATGCTTACGTTAAAAAATAAGAAATCTCAAATTCAACAAGTTAACTACAACTTAATAAGCTAAAAAAAGAAGAACGAACAATCTAAACCCAAATTAGAGAGGACATTGATGAAAACAAAGTTGGTTGTTTGAAAAATTCAACAACATTGATATATCTTTAGTTAGATGTATTAAGTAAAATAAAAAGAAGACTCAATTAACTGAACTTAGTTGATGATATTGTAAATAAAATAGATTTTGTAGTTACTTTTTCAGATTGCTCATGCCTAGTGTGTAGAAATGCTTGTGAAGGGTGTTGAAGAAATTGGATATCCACATACAACAGAATGACCCAAATAGTTGGACCCTTACCTAAAACCATATACAATAATTAACTAAAAATGGATTAAAAAGCTAAAATTTAAAGCTCTTAGTAGAAACATAAGGGGAAAGGGTCACAACATAGAATTTGGCAGTTATTTCTTAGATATCGATATGACACCAAATGCACAGGCAATAAAAGAAAAAACACATTACTAAACAAAATGGTGCATCAAAAGATATTGTTAACAGAGTAAAAAGACAACTCAGAATGGAAGAAAAGATTTGCAAATCATATATCTGATAAGAGATTAATAATCAGATTATATAGATAACTCCTAAGACTAAACAAAGAAACAATCCAATTCAAAAATGGACAAAAAGTCAAATAGAAATGTCTCAAGAGAAGGTATACAAATATCCAACATATATATGAAAATCTCAAGAGAAGATACACAAATATCCAATAGACACATGAAAAGATGCTCAATAACATTAATAATTAGGGAAATGAGAAACAAAACTGCGAGGCTCAAATCATCCCACAGGGCTTCTAAAGGAAAAGAGTGTTCAAAAATCCAGATGGCTAGAGCTTCTCTGGTCTTGCATGAGGAACGACCTCACACTGATTAAGATATGAGCTTTTATGCTGTCCTGTGATCAAATAACCTGCCTCACCATGATATCTTACTTCTCCTTTTCCAATTTACCATAATACTACCAAAATAACCCCTTTTATAAAGGGTCATTTTAATTGTCTGAGTTCCTTCTTTTTTTTTTTTTTTTTTTTTTTTTTTT
>NW_016803155.1:132296-134063 GCF_001698545.2 Rhinopithecus bieti
CGCCTCCCGGGTTCACGCCATTCTCCTGCCTCAGCCTCCCTAGAAGCTGGGACTACAGGCGCCTGCCACCATGCCCGACTAATTTTTTTTTGTATTTTTAGTAGAGACGGGGTTTCACCGTGTTCGCCAGGATGGTCTTGATCTCCTGACCTCGTGATCCGCCCGCCTCGGCCTCCCAAAGTGCTGGGATTACAGGCGTGAGCCACCGCGCCTGGCCCTGAGTTCCTTCTTAATAATATCAGGGAAGAAACAAAATTTTAACTACTTTTTACCAATGCATGAATGGCTAATATTTTCTTTGTGCTATCTCTTTAGTTCACCCAATTAAAAGCCATGTTTGGAGATTTCGGTAGCCAGAAGCAGTCTGAAAGAAATATATCTCCAATAATGGAAACTGAAGAACAAGACAACTTTTTAAGCGTGATAATTTGGAGAAAGGATGTATTTTAGCACTCCACACAATATAACACAGGCATGCTTGTCAGCATGCTTCATTTTTAAACGAATTCTGATAGAGGATGTTTTCTGATTGTGACTGATTATTCGTTGGATGGTATATTTTATATAGCACAAAACAGATACCCTTTATAAGTAATGGTCCATCTTAATTGGGATATAGCTTAAAAATTCAATCTGTAAGACAGTGAAGTAGAATGTAGGAATCTGAAACAAAAACAAAAGGAATGAAATATACTGCAGCCTTGATTAGATTATTTCCATTGGAAATGTTACCTTTTGGTATGGTTATTTGAACAGATTATTTGAAAAATAACTACTGCTATTTTACCTGCAATTGTTAATGTGATAGTTTCTCACTGCCTTGGATGGAATGAAAGATCTCCAGTTATTTATTTCTATAACTTCTATGCAGCCAGTAAAATTCTTGACTGGTACAGGCATCTGAGAGAGAGAGGAATAGAGAGAATTTATATGATTTTCTTGAATATATTATTCTTGCTTCAAACTGGTCAGGGTTGCAATTGGATTTGGAGGCTGATTTGATTTATTCAACATATTTATAGTACAGTAATTCAAATATTTTGTAAATATCAATCCAAAAAGTAATAGGATTTTTCCATATCTTGGCTATTATGAATAATGCTGCAATGAACGTGGGCAAAATTATAAAGAAATTGTTTGTGTACACACAAACACAATGCTATTCAACCTTATAAAAGAAGGAAATCTTGCCATTTGTTACAACCTGGATGAAACTGAAAGATATTATGCTAAGTGAAATAAGACACAAACAAATGTAATTATCTCACTTATAGGTAGATTCTAAAAAAATGAACTCAAATACACAGAAATAGAGAATAAAACTGTGGTTATAAAGCCAAGGTCTGAGGCTGTGGGTGGGGAGAAAATGTACAGGTTTAGATCAAGAGATAAAAAGCATCAGATATTTAGATAAACAAATCTACAGACCTAATGTATAACATGAGGACTATAGTTAAAAATATCGCATTGTATTTGGGACTTTTGGTGAATGAATAGATTTTAGCTGCTCTTGCTACATACACATGAAAAATGGGTAACTATGTGTGATAATGGATGTTAATTTGCTTCACTAGAGTTACTATTTTACTACCCATATGTATCTTATAACATCATGTGGCCCATACCTTAAATATATACAATCAAATTTATTTTAAAAATTAGTAGGAAAGAATGTCACCTTGTCAAGTTACTCACGCCTATGTATCTTAGTACTGTACAGATTACATAGTCACTAACACTTAAAGAAAAACATACATAATTACAGTA
>NW_016803155.1:138269-165634 GCF_001698545.2 Rhinopithecus bieti
TCTATTTATTTCAAAGGTTCTTGTTTTATAATATGATGGTGACAGTTGATAGTAGATACTGTTTTGGTTTTAGTTTTCAAAATAAAATTTATTAAAATAATAAAGTATATATTAGCATTTCATTTTGTAAAACACAAGTGAAACCTGAACTCAAATACTGAGCCTTAAATTCTAAAGCACATGGTTTTTTGAGCATTTCTAGTGTTGGGAAACCTTTTCTCCTTGAATTTGTGTTTGTAATAATCAGGTTAATCAGGTTTCTGGTACAGGATGATTAAAAGTAATAGAAGGGAAACAAACATACATAATTTATATGATAATTTGTAATGTAAAATATATATAATAAAGACAAGAAATAATTATCTGCATTAGATTGTAAAAATGGTACCATTGCATGATATCTTCATTTAAAAAATTGCAGTCACATGTGCTGCTGTGATTTCTCAAATGTAGTTCTTATTATTAATCCAGGACAAATAACTCCTGGTTATTTCTAAACAATGTAAAATGGCAATGTAGTATGCCAAATCATAGCACTAGGAATATAATTCATGGTATTGAGCAGTAATAATAAAAACAGAATTCTCAAGCTCGCTGGCCAGATGGCTGAATAGGAACAGCTCTGGTGAGCAGCTCCCAGTGAGATCAATGCAGAAGGCAGGTGGTTTCTGCATTTCCAAATGAAGTACTTAGTTCATCTCATTGGGACTGGTTGGACAGTGGGTACAGCCCATGGAGGGCAAGCCAAAGCAGGATGGGGCATCACCTCACCAGGGACGTGCAAGTGGTCAGGATATTTCCCTCCCCTAGCCAAGGGAAACCATGAGATACTGTATCGGGAGGAAGGTGCACTCCAGCTTAAATACTGTGCTTTTTCCCACAGTCTTCATAACTGGCAGACCGGGAGACTCCCTCTGGTGCCTATGCCACCAGGGCCCTGGGTTTCAAGCACAAAACTGGGCAGCCTTTTGGGAAGACACCGAGCTAGCTGCAGAAGCTTTTTTTTTTTTTTTTTTTTTTTTTTAAATACCCCAATCGCTCCTGGAATGCCAGCAAGAGAACCCTTCACTCCCCTGGAAAAGGGGCTGAAACCAGGGAGCCAAGTGGTCTGACTCGCCAGGTCCCACCACAATGGAGCCCAGCAAGCAAAGATCCAGTGACCTGAAATTCCTGCTGACAGCACAGCCATCTGAGGTCAACCTAGAACGCTCAAGCTTGGTGAGGGGAAGGGCATAAGCCATTACTGAAGTTTAAGTAGGTGGTTTTACCCTCACAGTGTAAACAAAGCCGCTGGGAAGTTGGAACTGGGTGGAGCCCACTGCAGCTCAGCAAGCGTGTTGTGGCCAGACTGCATCTCCAGACTCCTCCTCTTTGGGGAGGACATCTCTGAAAAAAGGGTATCAGCCCCAGTCCGGGACTTATAGATAAAATCCCCATCTTCCTGGGACAGAGCAATTGGGAGAAAGGGTGGCTGTGGGGGCAGCTTCAGCAGGCTTAAATATCCCTGCCTGACTAAAGAGAGCAACAAATCTCCCAGTACGTCATTTGAGCTCTGCTAAGTGACAGATTGCTCCTCAAGTTGGTCCCTGACCCCCATGTGTCCTGACTAGGAGATACTTCCCAAGCTCTGGCTGGCATCTAGCTGGTGCCCCTCTGGGACAAAACTTCCAGAGGAAGGAACAGACGGAAATCTTTGCTGTTCTGCAGCCTCTGCTGGTGATACCAAGGAAAACAGGGTCTGGAGTGGACCTCCAACAAACTCCAGCAGACTGGTAACAGAGGTGACTGACTGTTAGAAGGAAAACTAACAAACAGAAAGTAATAACATCAACATCAACAAAAAGGATGTCCACTCAGAGACCCCATCTGAAGGTCACCAGCTTCAAATACCAAAGGTAGATAAATTCATGAAGATGGGGAGAAACCAGTGCAAAAGGGCTGAAAATTCCAAAAAACAGAACACCCCTTCTTCTCCAAAGGATCACAACTCCTTGCCAGCAAAGGAACAAAACTGGATAAACAATGAGTTTGATGAATTGAAAGAAGTAGGCTTCAGAAGGTGGGTAATAACAAACTCCTCTGAGCTAAAGGAGGATGTTCTAACCCAATGCAAGGAAACTAAGAACCTTGAAAAAGGATTAAATGAATTGCTAACCAGAATAACCAGTTTAGAAAAGAACATAAATGACCTGATGGAGCTGAAAAACACAGCACGAAAACTTCATGAAGCATACACAAGTTTCAATAGCCAAATTGATCAAGCAGAAGAAAGGATATCAGAGATTGAAGATCAACTCAATGAAATAAAGCAAGAAGACAAGATTAGAGAAAAAAAAGTGAAAAGAAATGAACAAAGTCTCCAAGAAATATGGCACTATGTGAAAAGACCAAATCCAGGCTTGATTGGCATATCTGAAAATGATGGGAAGAACAGATTCAAGTTGGAAAACGCTCTGCATGTTATTATCCAGGAGAACTTCCCCAACCTAGCAAGGCAGGCCAACATTCAAACTCAGGTAATGTAGAGAACACCAGAAAGATACTCCTTGAGAAGAGCAACCTCAAGACACATAATTATCAGATTCACCAAGGTTGAAATGAAGGAAAAAATATGAAGGGCAGCCAGAGAGAAAGGTCGGGTTACCCACAAAGGGAAGCCCATCAGACTAATGATGAATCTCTCGGCAGAAACCCTGCAAGTCAGAAGAGAGTGGGGGCCAATATTCAAAATTCTTAAAGGAAACAATTTTCAATCGAGAATTTCATATCCAGCCAAACTAAGCTTCACAAGTGAAGGAGAAATAAAATTCGTTACAAACAAGCAAATGCTGAGAGATTTTGTCACCACCAAGCCTACTACACAAGAGCTCCTGAAGGAAGCACTAAACATGGAAAGGAACAACCGATACCAGTCACTGCAAAAACATACCAAATTGTAAAGACCATGGATGCTATGAAGAAACTGCATCAACTAAGGGGCAAAATAACCAGTTAGCATCATAATCACAGGATCAAATTCACACATAATAGCATTAACCTTAAATGTAAATGGGCTAAATTAAGACACAGGCTGGCAATTTGGATAAAGAGTCAAGACCCTTCGGTGTGCTGTATCAGGAGACCCATCTCATGTGCAAAGACACACATAGGCTCAAAATAAAGGGATGTAGGAAGATTTACCAAGAAAAAAAAAAAAAAGCGGGTGTTACAATCCTAGCTTCTGATAAAATAGACTTTAAACCAAAGATCAAAAAAGACAAAGGAGGGCATTATATAATGGTAAAGGGTTTAATGCAACAAGAAGAGATAACTATCCTAAGTATATATGCAACCAATACAGGAGCACCCAGATTCATAAAGCAAGTTCTTAGAGACCTACAAAGAGACTTAGACTCCCAAATAATAATAGTGGGAGACTTTAATACCCTATTGTCAATATTAGATGAATGAGACAGAAAATTAACAAGGATATCAAGGACATGAACTCTGGACCAAGTGGACCTAATAGACATCTACAGAACTCTCCACCCCAAATCAACAGAATTCACAATCTTCTCAGCACCACATCACACTTACTGTAAAACTGACCACATAATTGGAAGTAAAACACTCCTCAGCAAATGCAAATTAATAAAAATCATAACAGTCTCTCAAACCACAGTGCAATCAAATTAGAACTCAAGATTAAGAAACACACTCAAAACTGCACAACTAAAAGAAAGTGAACAACCTGCTCCTAAATGACTACTGGGTAAATAACAAAATCAAGGCACAAATAAAGATGTTCTTTGAAACCAATGAGAACAAGACACAACGTACCAGAATCTCTGGGACAGAATTAAAGCAGTGTGTAGAGGGAAACTTATAGCACTAAATGCCCATAGCAGAAAGTAGGAAAGATCTAAAATTGACAGCCTAATATCATAATTAAAAGAACTAGAGAAGCAAGAGCAAACAAATTCAAAGGCTAGCAAAAACAAGAAATAACTAAGATCAGAGCAGAACTGAAGGAGACAGAAACATGAAAAACGCTTCAAAAAAATCGATGAATCAAGGAGTTGGTTTTTTGAAAAGATCAACAAACTAGATGGCTAGCCAGACTAATAAAGAAGAAAAGAGAGAAGAAGCAAATAGAAGCAATAAAAATTGATAAAGGGGATATCACCACCGATCTCACAGAAATACAAACTACCATCAGAGAATACTATAAACTCCTCTACACAAGTAAACTAGAAAATCTAGAAGAAATGAATAAATTTCTGGACACATACACGCTCCTAAGAATAAACAAGGGAGAAGTAAAATCCCTGAATAGACCAATAACAAGTTCTGAAATTGAGGCAGTAATTAATTGCCTACTAACCAAAAGAAGTGCAGGACCAGATGGATTCACAGCCAAATTCTACCAGAGGTACAAAGAGGAACTGGTACCATTCTTTCTGAAACTATTCCAAACAATGGGAGAAAAAAAAAAAGGGAAACCTCCCTAATTCACTTTATGAGGTCAGCATCATCCTGATACCAAAACCTGGCAGAGACACATACACAAAAGAACATTTCAGGCCAATATCCCTGACGAACATCAATGAGAAAATCCTCAATAAAATACTGGCAAACCGAATCCAGCAGCACATCAAAAAGCTTATCTACCACGATCAAGTCGGCTTCATCCCTGGGATGCAAGGCTGGTTCAACATATGCAAATTAATAAATGTAATCTATCATATAAACAGAACCATCAACAAAACCACATGATTATCTCAATAGATGCAGAAAAGACCTTCAACAAAATTCAACAGCCCTTCATGCTAAAAACTCTCAATAAACTAGGTACTGACAGAATGTATCTCAAAATAATAAGAGCTTAATGACAAAATTTACAGCTAATATCGTACTGAATGGGCAAAAACTGGAAACATTCCCTTTGAGAACCAGCACAAGATAAGTACGCCCTCTCTCACCACACCTATTCAACATAGTATTGGAAGTGCTGGCCCGGGCAATGAGGTAAGAGAAAGAAATACAGGGTATTCAATTAAGAAAAGAGGGAGTCAAATTATCTCTGTTTGCAGATGACATGATTGTATATTTAGAAAACCCCATTGTCTTAGTTCCAAATCTCCTGAAGCTGATAAACAACTTCAGCAATGTCTCAGGATGCAATATCAATGTGCAAAAAATCACAAGCATTCGTATACACTAATAAAAGACAAACAGTCAAATCATGACGCAACTCTGATTCACAATTGCTACAAAGATAATAAAATACCTAGAAATATAATTTACAAGGAATATGAAGGACCTCTCCAAGGAGAACTACCAAACACTGCTCAAGGAAATAAGACAGGACACAAACAAATGGAAAAACATTCCATGCTCATGGATAGGAAGAAACAATATCCTGAAAATGGCCATACTGCCCAAAGTAATATATAGATTCATTTCTATCCCCATCAAGCTACCATTGACTTTCTTCACAGAATTGGAAAAAACTACTTTAAATTTCATGTGGAACTAAAAAGATCCCACATAACCTAGACAATCCTAAGCAAAAAGAACAAAACTGGAGGCATCACGCTACCTGACTTCAAAGTAAACTACAAGGCTACAGTAACGAAAACAGTGTGGTACTGGTACCAAAACAGATATATATACCAATGAAACAGAACAGAGACCTCAGAAATACCACCGCACAACTACAACCATCTGATCTTTGACAAACCTGACAAAAACAAACAATGGGGAAAGGATTCCCTATTTAATAAATGGTATTGGGAAAACTGGCTGCCCATATGCAGGAAGGTGAAACTGGATCCTCTCCTTACACCTTATACAAAAATCAGTTCAAGATGGATTAAAGACTTAAATGTAAGATCTAAATCCAAGAAACTGTAGAAGAAAATCTAAGTAATACCATTCAGGACATAGGCATGGCAAAGACTTCATTACTCAAACACCAAAAGCAACGGCAACAAAAGTCAAAATAGACAAATGAGATCTAATTAAATTAAAGAGCTTCTGCACAGCAAAATAAACCATAGTCAGAGTGAACAGGCAACCTACAGAATGAGAGAAAAAATTTTACAAATCTATCCATCTGACAAACGACTAATATTCAGAATCTACAAAGAACTTAAATTTATAAGAAAAAAAAAACATCAAAAAGTGGGCACAGGATATGAACAGACAGTTCTCAAAAGAAGACACTTATTGCAGCTACCAAACATATGAAAAAAGCTCATCCTCACTGGTCGTTAGAGAAATGCAAATCAAAATCACAATGAGATACCATCTCACATCAGTTAGAACTACGATCATTAAAATGTCAGGAAACAACAGATGCTGGACAGGATGTGAGAAAATAGGAACACTTTTACGTTGTTGTTGGGAGTGTAAATTAGTTCAATCATTGTGGAAGACAGTGTAGCAATTCCTCAAGGATCTAGAACTAGATACACCATTTGACCCAGAAATTCCATTACTGGGTATATAACCAAAGGATTATAAATAATTCTACTATAAAGACACCTGCACACGTATGTTTATTGCAGCACTATTTACAATAGCAAAGACTTGGAACTAACCCAAATGCCCATCTATGATAGACTGGATAAAGAAAACATGGCGCATGTACACTGTGGAATACTATGCAGCCATGAAAAGGATGAGTTCATGGCTTTTGTAGGGACATGGATCAAGCTGGAAACCATCATTCTCAGCAAACTAACACAAGAACAGAAAACCAAAAACGACATATTCTCACTCACGAGTGGGAGTTGAACAATGAGAACACGTGGATACAGGGAGGGGAATATCACACACCAGGGCTTGTCAAGGGGTGGGGAGGTGGGGGAGGAATAGCATTGGGAGAAATATCTAATGTTGATGATAGGTTGATGGGTGCAGCAAACCACTATGGCATGTGTATACCTATGTAACAAATCTGCTTGTTCTGTTCATGTACCCCAGAACTTAGATTACAATTAAAAAAAAAAAACAGAATTCTCACTTTTTTCATTTCAAACATGTTGTCTTACATTTCTAAATACATCTTCAATATGTTACCTTTTATTCTACCTCTGTATTAATAGAACAATATTTAATTCTCTCTCTGGCATTTAATGACTTTAGCTTTCATTCCTTTAAAGAAAGTTGAAGTCAGTGGATTATCCATATCGTATGAGCAGTTTCCATATTAATTATAAATAGTAGTTACACAAAGTTTAGACAGAGGGCCTTCGATGTGATAGTATAGACTGCTGTATACAATATTCCAGATTTACAACTGAACAATTTTAAATACAAATACGTTTTTTTAAAAAAATCATGTGTCTAAATGTTTGATGCTAAGAAAATACATGAAAGTATGAGAAGTTTCCATCTTTTTATCCTCTTGACATATTAGACACAATTAGTTGAAGAATATCTAAATTCTTGGTTAACCTGCTATTAAGGAACATTTTTTTCTTGGAGTTGAAGTGCCTTTTCCAACCGAATTTTATTTTATGTATTTATTTTAAAATTTATTTCAAAATTTATTTTGCACTGTGTGATTTTTTATTTTATAGATAAATAGTAGGTATAGATATTTGTCGGGTATATAAGATATTTTGATACAGACTTACAATGTGTAATGATCACATCAGGGTAAATGGGGTATTCAGCACCTCAAGCAATCATCATTTCTCTGTTTTGTGAGCATTCCAATTTTACTCCTTCAGTAAATCTAAAAGATACAACCAATTATTGCTGAATTATAGTCACCCTGTTGTACTATCAAATACTAGATCTTATTCATTGTATCTAATTATATTTTGTACCTATTAACCTTTCTTTTACTTTTGAATCAGTAAAGTTCTTTCTCTTTATATTGTTATTGCCACTTCTGTTTTTTAATGGTAGTCTTTGCTGTGTACTGTAACTGATTTAGCCCAATTTAAGTGACTTTTTAGGCTAATAGATTTTGAAAACCAATAAAGTTGGTTGGGAATCAATTAAGAAACAGTCAATTGGTATTACAAAACAACTTCAATCGTTTCATCTTTATTGTAGATTTATTATTTATTTCTTTTTGAAATCTATCTTTTTAGGTACTTAATAATTTGATAAAAGTTTTAGAAATGTAAAAAATTGAGATTCTTAAAGCTAGCAATACTAATTGATTAAATCAATGGTTTCCATCCTGTGTTATCTGAGGAACCTACGTTTTCTGAGAGAACTTCATTTAGCAGGAGGAGAACAACTGTGAATAGGGCTTCTGCTCCCATGTTACTAAGGAGCAATGTTACTTGTACATGCTCTCCATATTGGCTTTCTGCATCAGATTTTTTTTTTTAAAACAAAGCTTCTATTGAAAAACTATATCTTATATTAGGCTAAACCTATGAGAGAAAAATTTCTGAAGACATGTGTGTGCATGTGTGTGCGTGTGTGTGTGTGTAAATACAGGCAATCTCAGATAGATAGATGCATGGATGTATGGATGGATGGATGGATAGATAGACAGACAGACAGACAGAGATTTCCACTTAAATTACAGAGAATATTTCAATTAAGCTGCCACAAGACCTTTCTTCCATGTTGCTGCTGCTGCTATTGTGATGTTTTCTTTTCTCAGTTATCCTCATCATTGTGCCTCATCCCCACCTGGCACTCTTAATTTGTCTTGCAGTTCCAAGTTGTTACTTGGTATCATTTTCCTGACACCTGAAGAGCTTCCTTTAACACATCTTATAATATAGATCTAATTAAAGCATATTCCCTTAGGTTATTTTTTGGTCTAAAAATGTCATTAATTCATGCTATTTTGAGTAACATTTTTGTTGGATTTGGAGTTCTGTGTTGAAGGGTTTTGTTTTGTTTTTTTTTAAGTCGGCACTTAAAAGATATTGTTCCACTGTCTTCTGCTCTGCATTGTTTCTGATGAGAAGTCAGTGATACAATTTTTATTAGGTTTTATTAAGATTATTAGATATGTTGTTTGATATTTTTCTTCAAATATGGACAATTTTCTTATTATTTCTTCAGTAGTTATTCTGTTCTTATTTATCTCTCCATCTTTTGGAACTACAATTACTTGCAATTTTTATCCGTTTAGGTCATTGAGTCTATAGGTTGAGTCTCTGTTCATTTTTTTCCCCACCATTTTATATCTTTCTTTCAGTATAGTTTCAACTCCTGTCAAGTTTATGATCTTTTATTCTGCAGTGTGTAATATCTTGTTAAACAAACATAGTTGAGATATTATATTTTAATCTTTAGATGTTCTATGTGTTTCACTTTATTAGTTGACTTCTTGTTGATTATTTCTATACTAGATTCTTCTTTTTTAGTTTCCAGTTTTCTTGTATTTTTATTTCAGTCCTTAGCCAAATTAATAACAATTTTACAGTCCTTTTATGCTGATCATATAATCTCTATGATTTCTTTCCTTACTGGTTTACCTTGAGTCATTTTTATCCTGACTATTGGTCACAGTTTCCCACAACTTTTTTCCATGTTTAATCATGTTTATTGAATTTTGGACATTGTATTATTACTTTATTTTGTATTTTCCAGATTTTCCCTATGTTCCAATTGTTTACGTAAATAAGATAATGTAGTACCAATAACTCATTCATGGCCAAAAAATCTATATGCTTTTTAAAAAATAAATTTTACTTGGCATGTAACATTAAATAAATATGCTATTTTTAAATAAAAAATTCCACATGGCTTATAATAATGGAACAAATAGTTTCCAGTACCTAACCCTTACTACTACCCTGATTCCCTACTCAAAAAGTTTTCATACTATTTCATAAACTTATTCTGTTACTGACTTTTTTAGTCACTAGCTAAAAGCAGAAAGGATGTGAATAATATTGTGGTAAGTTAATGACTTTGATAAATTACATGTGGGCCATAAAGGAGAAAAGAGAAAAATATAGAAGTAGGATATTCGATGCTATGGAGAATTATTAAATGCCTACTAAGTACTTATTAATTTCTCATAAATCATTCCAAGCCTTGAGACCTTGGAAAATAATAGATCAAAAAAAAAAAAAAAAAAAAGAGAGAGAAATCGGTAGGAAGTGCTGATTCTAAGGCCATACAGATGAACTTGTATGTTAATGTAGTGTTTCTGAGGTGTAGTTGTTATATAGGATAACAAAACAAAAAACTGGATGGTAATTATTTGTTGTGTATAAAGCCAACTATCACATGTTAGTCTATAAATATTTTAAATGTGGGACTTTAGCAACTTAGTGACGAAACAACTATATAAATATAGCAATATTTTAGTTCATAAAATTTGGTGACACTTCAATCAATTTTATTTTACTTTGATATATTCACCAAGTTGTATGCACTTTGTAATATTTATGGGGTGCAAGTGGACATAGTCTACATGTAGAAGTAAAATAGAAAGTGGGTTAAGTTAAATTCCCCATACAAATATAAAATTTATACATGGATTTAACAACTATTTACTAAGCACATAGTCGGTAGGAAGCACAGGGTCACCATATATAGTTATGCAAATTGTTCATTGACAAATTTAATCCACATTTTTTCCCCAAGCTGTCTGCTCAGAAAAGATGTGCTTTAAAAAATCTGTAAACCTGGAGGATTTATTTTTTCTAATTCAAACAAAATCATCATATAGAATCTGTGGGGTTAGGTATTATTGCAATATCATATTAGTAGAAACCCAGATAAAGTTCAGTTGAAAAAAAAAAAAAGGAAATAGACTGACAGATTTCTGTTTCTGATAACAGCAGAGTAACTTGTTGGAGACCAAATCTCTTATTAAGATGACTAGGCAGAATTCATATAAAATTATATTTACAGGCTATAGGGAACTACTATGGAAGCAAAGACTTGAGGGGCCAATATCTCAGAGAGAAGGAAAGTACAAAGTGTTGATCTCAACATTTCCTGTTATATTTTGAATTTACAAGTGGCAGATGAAATGTGCAGAAGCTGAATAGGAACTTCTATAAGTTCTGTGGTTGAGGTGAAGTACGGAAACTCAGGAGCAAATAATCATTTTTTCTGGAGGACTGGAATGACAAAATTACAGGACAACATTTGAAGCTATGTTTCTAAACTTTTCAGGTCAGCAAGGTTTCAAAGCTGCCTAAAATTTATTCCATGGATATTTGCATCAGTGTTTTTTTTTTTTTTTTTTTTTTTTTTTGGTTATTATTTCTTCACTGCAGAAACGGGCAAAGAATATCTTTGGACAATGGCATTAGAAAAGCATGAGCACAATTTTGTCTATTTCTTTCCAGTTTACTCTCTCAGCAAGAACAGACATGCTCTTTTCCACACTATAATATCTGTAGCACTTACCCCATCCTCAGACATTCACACACATCATTTCAATGCAGCTATCTGTATACTAATTTCCCATGATTTCTTTATTGTTTAACAGCTTTATTGAGGTAAACTTCACATATCATATACAATATCTATTTAAAAATACAATTCAGGGTTTTAGTATGTTCAGAGTTAATCAACTATTACTACAATTAATTTTAGAATAATGTGTCACCCCAAAAAGAAACACCTTACCTGTTAGTAGTTTGTCTCTATTATTTCTTCAATGCTAGGGAACTACTAATATTACTTTTTATCCTCATAAATTTACCTATTGTGGACATGTTATACATCCTATGTGATTGGCTTCTTTAATTTAGTATAATTTTCTTAACATTCCTCTATATTTTAACATGTATCAGTATTTCACCCCTTTTTATTGCTGAATAACATTCCATTGCATTGATATATCATATTTCATTCATCACTTGATTCACCTTTGGGTTGTTGCCATTTTTTGGCTAGTATAAATACTCTTGCTATGATGATTCATGTACAGATTTGCGTGTAGACATATTTGTATTTATTTTGAGAATTATGACTCATCCAATGAATTTTCTTTATACATTTGTATAATATAGTTGGATCAATGTTTCCAGAATATACTGAAGTATAACTACTTCAGTATAAATCTTGAGGAGGGAGCTAGTAGCTAGGGGCTAATTCATCACACTGATTTTGAGAAATGAATGCATCAAAACTACCTTTAATTGAAAACATCCTAAATGTCCATCTATAAGATCTTGCCCAAATAAACTGTTATACAACTACACGCTGTGAATTGGAAGTAGAAATATGTCCATAATGGACATATGGAGTGTGCAATAGATGCTGTGGTATCCATCCAGATCTCCCTTTAGGAGTAAAGGATTTTCATCCACCTTTCAGTATTGGAAGTGTTGCTGGCAAGTCGACTTTACGTTTAAGCATTCTTTGGGGATTACTTTAGCCCAAGAACATGGGATCATGTAAGTTTACTCCTCTTTTCTGGGGGCAGTTTGCATTCAACAATGGGCCAACAAGGGACAATAACAGCCTGAACCCGTTACCCTAACTTTTGACCACTCTTAACGGTAGGTCCAGCTACAAACTTGAGGCATGAGCCTCAGAGCCTTTGGGACTCCTCTCTAACTCATTCTAGGAAACCAGTATCAGCCGAATACCAAAATCTGGCAAAGACATGACAAAGAAAGAAAACTTTAGGCCAATGTCCCTGATTAACATAGATGCAAGATTTCTTAACAAAATACTAACAAACTGAATCCGGCAGCACATCAAAAAGTTAATTCACCATGATGAAGTAGGCTTTTACTGGGATGCAAAGTTGGTTCAACATATGCAAATCAATAAATGTGATTCATCTCATAAACAGAATTAAAAGCAAAAGTCATATGATCACTGTGACAGATGCATAAAAAAGTTTCTCATAAAAGCCAACATCCCTTCATGATGAAAACCTTCAACAAACTAGGCATTGAAGAAACATACCTCAGAATAATGATTCATTTATGACAATTCCATAGCCAACATCATACTGAATGGGCAAAAACTTTCCCCTTAAGAACTTGAACAAGAGAAGGATGCCCCTCACATCACCCCTATTCAACACTACTGGAAGTTTGAGCCAGAGTAATCAGGCAAGAGAAATAAATTAAGTGCATCCAAAATAGGAAAAAAAGTCAAACTATCTTTCTTCACTGTGATAGGACTCTACGTTTAGAAAACCCTAAAGACCCTGCCGAAAGGCTACTGGATCTGATATACAATTTTAGCAAGATTTCAGGACACAAAATCAATGTACAAAAATTGTAGCATTTCTATATATCAATAACATCCAGGCTAACAGCCAAATCAAGAATGCAATCTTGTTTACAGTAACCACACAGAAAATGAAATATCTAGGAATGCAGATAACCAAAGAGGTGAAACACTGTACAAAGAGAACTATAAAACACTGCTGAAAGAAATCAGAGATGACACACATAAATGGAAAAATGTTCCATGCTCATGGGTTGGAGGAATTAATATCATTGAAATGGCCATATTGTCCAAAGCAACTTTAAGATGTGATGTTATTGCTATTGAACTACCATTGTCATTCTTCACAGCATTAGAAAAAATCTTCTAGAAGAACAAACTAGGAATCCCAAGAAGACCCACAGACCCTCTGAAGGAAGTGGACTGCTCCTGCAGGACCCAGGAGGTATCTCAAATATTATGCTGGTATGCACAGCTGAGAGACCCACAGATGGTTAACATCACAGGACTCTGTGCAGACAACCCCCAGTACCAGCCTGGAGCCGGGTAGTCTTGCTGTGTGGCTAGATTCAGAAGAGAGATCACAATCACTGCATCTTGGCTCACAGAAAGCCACATTCATAGGAAAAGGGGGAGGCAATTGCATCAGGGGAACACCCTGTGGGACAAAATAATCTGAACAGCAGCCTTCAGCCCTAGACATTTCCTCTGACAGACCCTATCCAAATTAAAAGGAATCAGAAAACCAACTCTGGTAATATGTCAAAACAAGACTCTTTAACATCCCCTGAAAGTCACACTAGCTCACCAGAAATAGATCCAACCTAAGAAGAAATCTCTAATTTACCTGAAAAAGAATTCAGGAGGTTAGTTATTAAGCTAATCAGGGAGGCACCAGAGTAAGGCAAAAACCAGTGCAGGGAAATCCAAAAAAGTAGTACAAGATGTGAAGGGAGAAATATTCAGGGAAATAGACACCATAAAGAAAAAAGAATCAAACCTTCAGGAAACACTGGACACACTTACAAAAATGCAAAATTCTCTGGAAAGTCTCAGTAATATAATTGAACAAGTAGAAGAAAGAATTTCAGAGCTTGAAGACAAGGTCTTTGAACTAACCTAATCTAAAAAAGACAAATAAAAAGTAGGAAAATATGAAAAGTCTCTAAAAAGGCTGGGATTATGTTAAATGACCAAACCTAAGAATAATCGATATTCTTGAGGAAGAAGAGAAATCTAAAAGTTTGGGAAACATATTTGGGGGAATAATCAAGGAAAACTTCCTCACCCTTATTAGAGACCTAGACATCCAAATACAAGAAGTGCAAGGAACACCTGGGAAATTCATCATAAAAAGCTCATCACCTAGGTGCATTGTCATCATGGAGAAGGAATTAATGAGATCAACTATAACCTAATAGTAGTAGTAATAGAAATTTTACAATCCTCTTAATGTTGCTGCAAAATGTGACCCCCACCCCCTCTTACATTCAAGCTAAAAGAGAATATTAACAGCCTGTCTTCTCTCTGTGGTCAGTGGATCTCATCTATACTCCCCAATCCACATTCCTCAAAGTTTATTACAGGCCCAGCGAGTTCCTGCTTACCTCCATAGCACGCCTACAGGGTCACAAGACAATAAGTTTAGGTTGCAAGACATGTTTCTCTCAAGATGTAAGAAATGTTGTAATGCTGCCTTTGTTTCTTGCTTCTGCAACTTGCTTCCCACTCACATAGTTGCTGCCTTAAGATGTTTAAAAGTACGAAAAGCCCTTTGTTTGGGGCTCAGACTTTCTGGATGCATGTCCAGCTGAACTGGTTTTCACGTTAATTTAATAAACTCTCCTCAACATTTTTTGGTCTCTCTGGTCTTTGATTGTACCGTATCATTTCTGGGGGCCCATCCCAGATTGGAGACAGCAGATTTTCTTTCTCCTTTTCCAGCGGGCTAGAGTCCCAGGATGTAGGAGACCTGGGGTCCTTGGCACCACCAGGAGAGTTTCAGCCTGGAAGAATAGCCCTCCTGCATTCTGGAGCCTTCCCCCACCAGTACAAATGGAACTGGTAAAAAGCGTTGCAGGACAGTCATGGGAGCAGCACATGAAGATATTTGAACTGCAGTAAGGTTTGGGCCCTAAGGCAAGACCCATCCCATAAGGACAGAAGGGGAGCATGATCACCTCCCAGGGCATGATGACTAGTCCAACCCAAGGGGATTGAGAACGCCAGGAGAGGCCCATTAACTCAGACAAAATTCATGCCCTAACTGACACCAGGCACGGGTGGGACTCGTGAGTCAGAAAGGAAAACCATTTCAGGGATGGGAGAGGTGTGTGAAAGTGTGTGAAAGTGTGTGAAAGAGAGTCTCGAGAGAGACCAACACGGGGTGTGATGTGGGGAGGCACAGATCTCTTAACATGGGCTATGTGCTCCAAGGTGAATGTGGGAATAAACAGACCTAGGACACTGTATACGGCCCATAGGACCAGCTCCGCAGCTGCAGCTAGCAGTGATGGGAATTAAGGCACGCTCCTGGCTAAGCAGTGTCTGAACCTCCCGTAACAGGACCCAGTCTGGTGGATCCAAGAGTGAAAGTGTGCCGTGAGGGAGGAAATGGGAGGAAAAGTGTCAAAGTCTACTCCACTGGAGTGCATGCTGAAAAACTTTTAAAAAGGTTTTAATGGTGATTATAGGTTTATGCTAACTCCACAGAAACTGAGTGCCCTTCGTGAGATAGACTGGCCATCTTTTAATGTAGGGTGGCTGGCCGAAGGGACAACAGACAGGGAAATAATTGGCCGAGTGTTCTGGGTAGTCACTGGGGTTGGAGAACAGCCTGGGCACCCAGATCAGTTTCTGTATATCAACTCCTGGCTAAGTATAATTCAAAACCACCCTAAGTGGCTGCAGGCCTGCTTTGAGACCTATTGTAAGACTCTAATGGCCCAGAAAAAACCAGGAACCATAGAAAGAGATTGCAAGGCATCAGAAAAAGAAAAGGATTCACAGGAAAAGCAGAAAAAAACCTGTTCTACAGGCCCCAACTGAAGAGTTAGAAAGTCCACCCCACTATGCACCAATGTATCCATCCCTGACAAGGCTTAGACAGGAAACTATCCCAGCTGCCTCCAGAGGTTCAGACTCAGAAAAAAGCACCTCTCAGGCAACACCATGCAGAGAGGACCCAGATCCCTTGCGTGAAAAGCCAAGGGAGGAACTCCAGGGGGATAAGGTCAGCCACCTTAGGTCGGGCCATGCCTGAGCAATGCAGATGTCCCTCCGAGAAACATTGGGACAAATTTATTTTAATGCACAGAATGAAGTCCAAGGGGAGAATGGCTCTTCATTTGTCAGCCCTTCTCTACTACTGATGTCTTAAATTGGATACAACATACTCCCTCCTATACAGAGAAGCCTCAGGCTCTTATAGATCCAATGCAGTCCATTTTCCTCACTCACAATCCTACCTGGGCTGATTGAAAACAACTTCTTCTGTCATTATTTAATACAGAAGAGCATCACAGAGTTATACAAGTCACTCTCCAGTGGCTGGAGAACAATGTACCTGCAGGCACAAGATATATCAGGCAGTATGCACAATAAGCACTCCCAGCAGAGGCTGACCCAGGCTGGGACCCTAACCAGGCTCAAGGGCTACAAAGCTTGCAGCAGTATCAAGAGGCACTCCAAAATGGAATGAAGGCTGTAGGGAAGAAGCCCACCAACACTGGAAAGGTTTCAGAGGTCCACCAGAAGCCAGATGAAAGTCCCAGTGAATTTTATGAGAGGCTCTGTGAGGCTTACTAGCTTTATATGCCATTTGACTCAGAGGCTTCAGGTAATCAGTGTATGGTTAATGTGACATTTGTAAGCCAGGCACAACAAGACATAAAGTGAAAGCTTCAGAAGGTAGAAGGTTTTGAAGGCATGAATATTACCCAGGTTATCTAGGTGGCTACTAAAGTGTTTGTAAATTGGGATGAGGAGGCCAAGAGAGAAGCTAGACACAGAACTAAGGAAAAGGCAGACTTGCTGGTGGCAGCCTTAGTTGGAAGAGAAACTGACTTTGTGAGAGGATGTGGTTGTGGTCATGGTCATAGTAGAGGACAAGCTAGGCAAAACCAGTTAGCTAAGCCAGGACAAAAGGGCCAACCTAGGCTTGAGAGAAATCAATGTGTGAGATGCAAGCAGATGGGACACTGAAGAATGAATGCCCAGAAAGAGAAAAGGATAAAGGCAACAATCAGGGACAAAATGGCTGGCCAGAACCCCCTGCTGCCAGTCAAGGCGTTCAGAAGTCAGACATGGATTTAATCGGACTGGAAGCAAGCAATTATTATTATGAGGACTGAGACAGACCAGGCTCCATTTCATTAGGCCCCGAGGAGCCTATGGTCTCAATGGAGGTAGGGGGCTGGAAAATGGACTTTATGGTTGATACTGGTGTGGAGCACTCGGTAGTAAATCAAGCAATTGGGCTATTGTCTAAAAATTATGTCAATAATTGGAGCTACAGGAATAACAGAAAAGAGGCCTTACTTTAAATCTAAAAGATGTGCGATTGGAGGACAGGAAGTCCAACATGAATTTTTATATTTGCCAAATTGTCCAGTGCCCTTGTTAGGAAGAGACTTGCTCCAGAAATTGCAAGCACAAATCTCCTTTACACCAGAAGGGGACATGACTCTAAACCAGGTCAAAGAAAAGTCATCATAATGACCCTTACTGTCCCAACAACAGAGGAACGGAGACTCTATGAGAGATGCAAAATTTGTAAAGATGCATTTTGACAGTGGGAAAATGAGGCAATGTATAAGGAATTATTTCTCAAGCTGCCAGGGTCTGGGTGGAAGACAATCCCCTGGGGCTAGCCATAAATCAGGCACCCATAGTGGTGGAACTGCTGCGGGGCACTTACCCAGTGTGAATCCATCAATATCCCATTCCAGCAGAAGCCACCCATGGGATTACAAGCATATAGAACAGCTCCTTTAATTCCGGATAATAGAAAGATGTGCCTCTTCTTGGAACACTCCATTGCTATCGGTGTTAAAGCCCCCCGGAGATTACCAGCTGGTACAGGATTTGTGGGCAGTAAATAAGTTTGCAGCTACATTATATGCCATTGTGTCCAACCCATATACAATGCTTGGGTGAATTCCTGCTGACACTGCTTGGTTTATGTGCTTAGACACAAAGGATGCATTCTTCTGCATCCGACTAGCTCCTGAAAGCCAGGGTATCTTTGCCTTTGAGTGGGGCTCATCACAGTATACTCGGACCAGACTCCCCCAAGGATTTAAATACTCCCCAGCCATTTTTGAGGAAGCAGTAGCCCCAGACCTGAAGGCTTTCATGCCACCAAGTGACTGCTGTGTCCTGTTGCAGTACATAGATTATTTATTTTTGGCTGCACCCACAAAAGAAGAGTGCTTTCAAGGCACAGAAAGCCTCCTTTGTGTTCTGTGGGAGGCTGGCTACAAGGTGTCTAAGGAAAAGGCACACATCTGTGGCCAAAGAGCAAGGTATCTTGACTTTAACATCTCTCAAGGGCAGCGTGAGCTCAGACATGAGCAAAAGGAGACTGTGTGTGGCATTCTTCGACCTGGTGCTGGATAACACGTGCGGGAGTTTTTAGAGGCAGCTGGTTTCTGTTGCATGTGAATTCCAAATTACTCACTCTTGGCAAAACCACTGTATGAGGCTACCAAAGGTAGGGGAAAAGAATTCCTCCTGTGGGGAAAAGAGAAGGACATGACAAAGAAATCAAGAAAGCTTTGATCCAGGCCCCAGCATTGAGACTGCCAGACATGATAAGGCCTTTTTAGCTGTATGTCCATGAAAGAAAGGGAATAGCTACAGGAGTCTTGGTACAAACACCAGGGTCATGGTATCAGCCCGTGGCATATTTGTCCAAGTGACTAGTCTTGGTGGCTATGGGATGGCCACCCTGTTTCAAGGCATTGGCAGCCACTGCCCTGTTAGCAGAAGATGCTAACAAGCTCACATTTGGACAAAGGTTAATAATTTCAGTGCCCCACATGGTCATCACCCTGATGGAGCAGAGAGGGCATCACTAGCTTTCTAATCCTAGGATGTTAAGATATCAAGGACTTTTTTGTGAAAACCCCTACATAACCTTAGAGACTGAATACTCTAAATCCAGCCACACTGCTGCCAATAGAGTGGGTGGAGCATGAAAAGTCCCCATCGTGTGGCCCAGGGTATCACTGTTGTGTGGAAACAGTGGATGAGGTTTTCTCAAGCTGAAACGACTTAAAGGACCAGCCCTTAAAAGGGCTGAGATAACTGAGATAAAAGGGGATTTAAAAGAAATCGGGGAATTAACCTTAAGAAGGCAAATGCAAGCCTTAAGTGAGGCAATGCAGTAAATACAAGGGTGGGTAAGGGAAAGAATACCTGTTAGCCTCACAGATGCAGTACATCCCTTCCAACCTGGAGACTCTATCTGGGTCAAATGATGGAAACCAACCACCTTAGGGTTGGGATAGTCCTCCATATTTTATGGGATAGTCCTCCATATTGTGATCTTGTCTACCCCCACTGCTGTTAAAGTTGCAGCTATCACACCTTGGGTTCATCATAGCCAGCTGAAACCAGCAGCGACCACAACTCAGGACCAGTGGACCAGTCAACAAAACCCAGACCACTTGACATGGCTGATCCTGTGGCGAGACCAAGCCACTGCTCCCCTGCTCCAACCACACTGGAGGCTAGTCGGTCCATGCACAGCTGAAGCCTAAGGAAACATCAAGCCCTGCTCTGTCACATAACCAGAAGATGACTAGCCTACACACGGCCAAAGCCTAAGGAAGTCAACGATAGATAAGTAAATGTGGATTGAATTTACAAGCATAGTTATACTCTTACTTGTACTGATTATTTTCCTGTCATGTTGTTATCTTTGCAAATGCTGCCAAGCTTGTTGCCCAGAAGGGTGCCCATGCATAGTATAAGTTTAATAATAGTATTAGTAATACTAAAGCCATTTACACTTTCACCAATGGTTATAAAAGGGGACCAGGATGACTGTCATCACTGTGTAATAGAAGCCTGGTCCAGAAAAGGTGTGACTAAAACTCTGTTATGCCAGACCTACTATGAGTATACAGACACTCATGCAGGAACTTGTGTCTATAACCAGACTAGTTACTCAGTCTGTGATCCTGGAAACGGGCATCCCCAAGTATGTTATGACCAGAGTTCTTGCCCTATGACTTCTGGTTTGAAGTCCAAATTGGCAAACTCCTAATGCCATCATATACAAACCCCACAGAAAACAGGGTTGGCAAACTTGTAAACAAAATGGAAGTATTCACTTACTCACATAAAGGGCCTATCTCCATATATTCTGATGGCTGCCAAGCTGCATGTCCCAGTAAACTAAATAATATTGGGACCATCTGTAAAAAAATAGGATAAGAAAGAGCAGCAGAGCCACCAAGGCCATAATAGAAGAGTCCAAAAAAGAGTGTCCTGATTGCGATAATCGGTGGACCATGATGAATTTAATCAGCACCTATAAACAGGAAGGGTTGCTCTGTTTGCCAGCCAAGAAGTGAAGATAGGGTGCACAACTGGAACATGCAACCCACTCAGTCTGACAATACTAAAGCCAAATATGCCTTTCTGGACTAAAGGGGATAAAGGACTACTAATCTTTGATCAGGCAGGAGCTCTTCTAGGACTTGGTATTCCTCTGGTCATCACCCAGAAAACCCAAAGGACCCAAGTTCAAGTTAGCCTGATGCAACAGTTTAGGTTTTATAAATCTTTCAATGAACACTTTAATCCTGAAGTATCAAAAATTCAAATTCCTCCTATATCAGCTGAAAATGTGTTTGCTCAGCTAGTTGAAAGTATTGCTAACAATTTAGGAGTTACTTCCTGTTACGTATATGGAGGTACTAATCTGGGAGGTCAGTGGCCCTGGGAATCCAAAGGATTGATGCCATAAGACAATTTTACCTTGCCTGAATTTGTTACAAAATTCAGTGCAAATTCAGTGCAAAGTATTTGGCTACTAAGGAATCCCATCGTTGGAAAATACTGTATCACCTGTTGGGGCAAGGCCTTTCAGAACCAGGTAGGGGAAACAGCTTTCCTAGGTCAACAATATTTTGAAGAATCCGAAAACAGAACACAATGGAGAAGCTTTATAGACAATTCCTCTGTGTCAGACTGTAATCCCTTCTTGCAGTTCCCATCATTAAATCATTCATGGTACCAATTAGATGCTCCAACTGTTTGGAGAGCACCTGCAGGATTATATTGGATCTATGGAACAAAAGCTTATCAATTACTACCCGATAAACGGACAGGGGCCTGTGTATTAGGAACAATAAGGCCATCCTTTTTCCTACTCCCACTTCAGCAAGGGGAAGATCTAAGCTACCTGGTCTATGATGAAGGCAGAAAAAGAGTCATAAGAAATGTGTTTACAAAAATAAATACTGTGGAAAAAATAAATACTAACATTAAAAAGGACATTGAAATAGGGAGCTGAAAAGATAATGAATGGACCCCTGAAAGAATTATCAAATACTATGGACCAGCCACCTGGGCACAAGATGGGTCATGGGGATGCTGTACTCCTATTTATATGTTAAACCACATCATACGGTTGCAAGCAGTTCTGGAGATTATAGTCAATGAAACAGCCCGAGCCTTAGACTTGCTAGCCATACAGGTGACCCAGAGGAGAGATGCCATTTATCAGAACAGGTTAGCATTGGATTATCTTTTAGCTTCAGAAGGGTGAGTTTGTGGAAAACTTAATTCAACGAATTGCTGCTTACAAATTGATGACAATGGAAAAGCTGTCATGGAAATTACTGCCAGGATGTGGAAGTTAGCTCATGGTCTGGTCCAGATGTGGTCTGGCTGGAACCCGAGTTCACCCTTTGGAGGATGATTTTCATGGTTTGGAGGCTTCAACACTTTAATAATAGGCTTTGTGGCCATAATAGGTGGATGCTTAATGGTTCCCTATCTCCTGCCACTTCTCATCAGAAGCATCCAAACTACCATAGAGGCAATAGTAGACAGACATATCACCACCCGAATAATGGTTCTGCAAAAAGTACCAACTGGTATCCTAAGATGAGTGTGTACCCACTCAAGAAGAAATAGCTAACGTGGTGCTCTTTACTAATCTACATTAATGTCGAGCACAAAGAGGGGAAATAAAGAAGAAATTAATGAAAGCGACTATAACCTGCTAGTAGTAGTAACAGAAATTTTAAAATTCTCATAAAGTCGCTGCAAAGTGTGACTCCCAACTTATACTCAAGTTAAAAGAGAATATTAACAGTCTGTCTTCTCTTTGTGGTCAGTGGACCTCATCTATGCTCCCCAACTCCACATTCCTCAAAGTTTATTACAGGCCCAACAAGTTCCTGCTAACCTCCCTAGCATGCCCACAGGGTCACAGGACTGAAGTTTTGGTTGCAAGACATATTTCTCTCAAGATGTAAAGAAATGTAATGCTGCCTTTGTTTCTTGCTTCTGTAACTCGCTTCCCACCTCATGTAGTTTCCACCTTAAGATGTTTAAAAGTAGGAAAAGCCGTTTGTTCAGGGCTCAGAATTTCTCGACACATGTCTGGCTGAACCAGTGATCACCTTAATTTAATAAACTCTTCTGAACATTATTCGGTCTCTCCAGTCTTTGTCCCACAACAATCAGGTTATCCAAAGTTAAGACGAAGGAAAGAATCTTAAGAGTTGTGAGACAAAAGCACCAGGTGACCTATAAAGGAAAACCTATCAGATTAACAGCAGATATCTCAGCAGAAACCCTACAAGCTAGAATGGATTGGGGCCCTATCTTCAGTTTCCTCTAATAAAATGATTATCAGACAATAAGTTTTGTATCCAACAAAACTAAGTATCATATATTAAGGAACAATACAGTATTTTTCAGACAAACAAATGAGGAGAGAATTCACCACTACCAAGCCACCACAAGAACTGCTAAAAGGAGCTCTATGTCTTGAAACAAATCCTGGGAACACATCAAAATAGAACCTCTTTAAAGCATAAATCATACAGGACGTACAAAACAAGAATACAAGTTAAAAAGAAAAAAAAAAAGGTACACAGGCAACAAATAGCAGGATGAATGCAAAAGTACCTCACATCTCAATTCTAACACTGAATGTAAATAGCCTAAATGCTCCACTTTAAAGATGCAGAACTGCAGAATGGATAGAACTCACCAACCAACTGCCTGCTGCCTTCAGGAGACTCACCTAACACATGGGGACTTACATAAACTTAAAGTAAAGGTGTGGGAAAAGGAATTTCATGCAAATAGATGCCAAAAGCCAGCACAGTAGCTCTTCTTATGTCAGACAAAACAAACTTTAAAGCATCAGCAGTTGAAAGAGACAAAGAGGGACATTATATAATGGTAAAGGGCCTTGTCCAACAGGAAAACATCACAATCCTTAACATATATGCACCTAACACTGGAGCTCCCAAATTTATAAAACAATTACTAATAGATCTAAGAAAAGAGATAGACAGCAATGCAATAATTGTGGGGGACTTCAATACTCCATTGACAGCCCTAGACAGGTCATGAAGACAGAAAGTCAACAAAGAAACAATGGATTTAAATTATATCTTAGAACAAATGGACTTAATAGATATATACAGAACATTTTATTCAACAACTGCAGAATACACATTCCATTCAACAGCGCTTGGAACTTTCTCCAAGGTAGACCATATGATAGGTCATAAAATGAGCCTCAAAAAGTTTAAGAAAATTGAAATTATATCAAGTACTCTCTGAGATCAGAGTGGAATAAAACTGGAAATCAATTCTGAAAGGAACTTTTGAAACCATGCAAATGCATGGAAATTAAATAACCTGCTTCTGAATGAACACTGGGTCAAAAACAAAGACAAGATGGAAATTAAAAAAATTCTTCAAACTGAACGACAATAATGACACGACCTACCAAAACCTGTGGGATACAACGAAGGCAATGCTAAGAGGAAAGTTCATAGCCCTAAAGACCTACATCTAAAAGGCTGAAAGAGCACAAACTGACATTTTAAAAACTCAGCAAAAAGCAATGCTAAAACCTACCGAAACCTCTGGGATACAGCAAAGGCAGTACGAAGAGGAAACTTCATAGCCCTAAACACCTACATCAAAAAGGCTTAAAGAGCACAAACTGACATTCTAAGGTCACACCTCAGGGAATTAGAGAAACAAGAACAAACCAAACCCAAAGTCAGCAGAAAAAAGGATATAACCAAGATCAGAGCAGAACTACATGAAATAGAAACAACAACAAAAATACAAAAGATAAATGAAACAGAAAGCTGGTTCTTTGAAAAGACAAATAAAATTGATAGACCATTAGCAAGATTAAGGAAAAAAAGTAGAGAGAAACTTCAAATAACCTCATTAAGAAAAGAAATGGGAGATATTACAACAGACACCACTGAAATATGAAAGATCATTCAAGACTACTACGAACACCTTTATGCACATAAACTAGAAAACCTAGAAGAGACTGATAAATTCCTGGAAAAATTCAATGCCCCTAGCTTAAATCAGGAAAAATTACATACCCTGAACAGACCAATAACAAGCAGTGAAATTGAGGTGGTAATTAAAAAAATTACCAACAAAAAAATTCCAGGACAAGATGAATTCAGAGCAGAATCCTACCAGACATTCAAAGAAGCATTAGTGACAATCTCTTAAACATTATTCCACAAGAAAAAGAGGGAACCCTCCATAATTCATTCCCTGAAGCCAGCATCATCTTAATCCCAAAACCAGGAAAGGATATAACCAAACAAGAAAACTACAGACCAATATCCCTGATGAATACAGATACTAAAATCCTTAACAAAATACTAGCTAACTGAATCCAACGTCATGTCAAAAAGATAATCCACCATGATCAAGTGGGTTTCATACCAGGGATGCAGGGGTGGTTTAACATAACAAATCAATAAATGTGATACACCATATACACAGAATTAAAAAGAAACATCACATGATCATCTCAATAGATGCAGAAAAAGCATTTGGCAAAATTCAGCACCACTTTATGATGAAAACTCTCAGCAAAATCAGCATACAAGGGACATACCTTAGTGTAATAAAAGGTATCTATGACAAACCCACAGTCAACATAACACTGAATGGGGAAAACTTGAAAACATTCTCTCTGAGAACTGGAACTGGAACAAGACAAGGTTGCCCACTCTCACCTCTCCTCTTCAATATAGTACTGCAAGTTTTAGGCAGAGCAATCAGACAAGAGAAAGAAACAAAGGGCATCCAAATCCGTAAAGAGGAAGTCAAACTGTCACTGTTTGCTGACAATATGATTGTTTACTTCAAAAACCCTGAAGACTCCTCCAGAAAGCTCCTAGAATTGATGAAGAACTCAGCTAAGTTTCTGGATATGAGATTAGTTTACACAAATCAGTAGCTCTTTTATATACCAACAGCGACCAAGCAGAGAATCAAATCATGAACTCTACCCCTTTTACAATAGCTGCAAACAAAACAAAACAAAACAAAAAACAAACAAACAAAAAACCTTAGGAATATACTGCTAAAGGCAATCTACAAATTCAATGCAATCCCATCAAAATACCACCATTGTTCTTCACACAATTCGAAAAAGCAATTCTAAAATTCATTTGGAACCAAAAAAGGGCCCACATAGCCAAAGCAAGACTGAGGAAAAATAACAATTCTGGAGGCATCACACTACCTGATTTCAAACTATAAGTCCATACTTGCCAAAACAGCATGGTACTAGTATAAACATAGGCACATAGACCAATGGAACAGAATAGAAAACCCAGAAATAAACTCAAATACTTAGAGCCCACTGATCCTCAACAAAGCAAACACAAACATAAAAACCCTCTTTCAACAAATGGTGCTGGGATAATTGGCTAGCCACATATAGGGGAATGAAACTGGATCCTCATCTCTCACATTATACAAAAATCAACTCAAGATGGATCAAGGACTTAAATCTAAGACCTGAAACTATAAAAATTCTAGAAGATAACATTTGAGAAAATCTTCTAGACATTGGCTTAGGCAAGAATTTCATGACCAAGTACCCAAAAGCAAATGAAATAAAAACAAAGATAAATAGTTGAGACATAATTAAAGTAAAGAGCTTTTGTAAAAGGAACAGTCAGCAGAGTAAACAGACAACCCACAGACTGGGAGAAAATCTTCACAATGTATACATCTGACAAAGGACTAATATCCAGAATCCACAATGAACTCAAACATATCAGTAAGTAAAAATAAAATCTCATCAAAAGTGGGTTAAGGACGTAAATAGACAATTCTCAAAAGAAGATATATAAATGACCAACAAACATGAAAAACTGCTCAACATCACTAATGATCAGGGTAATGCAAATTAAAACCACAATGTGGTATCACCTTACTACTGCAAGTATGGTCATAATAATAAAATTCAAAAAACAGTAGATGTTGGCGTGGATGCAATGATCAGGGAACACTTCTACACACTGCTGGTGGGAATGCAAACTAGTACAGTCACTATGGAAAACAGTGTGGGGATTCTTTAAAGAACTAAAAGTGGAACTACCATTTGATCCAGCAATCCCACTACTGGATATCTGCCCAGAGGAAAAGAAGTCATTATACAAAAGAGATACTTGCACACACATGTTTATTGCAGCACAATTGGATGGAATAATATTCAGCCATAAAAAAGAATGCATTAATGGCATTTGCAGCAATCTGGAAGAGATTGGAGACTGTTATTTCAAGTGAAGTAACTCAGGAATGGAAAACCAAACATCATATGTTCTCACTGATAAGTGGGAGCTAAACTATGAGGATACAAAGGTGTAAGAATGATACAGTGGACTTTGGGGACTTGGGGAGAAGGAAAGGAGGGGGACGAGGAATACAAGACTACAAGTTGGGGTCAGCGTATACTGCTCGGGTTTTGGGTCCACCAAAATCTCACAAATCACCAGTAAAGAACTTACTCATCTCATCAAATATCACTTGTACCCCGATAACCTTTGAAAAAATGGTTAAATGAGCTTATAAATAAAAACGTATGCATATTTAACAATTTAGATAGGTTTTGCCTATTTTTCAGCCCTGTAGAAGTATATGAAAGAACCCTATCCTCTGAAAGTTTAGAAGTAAAAAAAGTGTATGTAAAAAAAAAAAAAAAA
>NW_016803155.1:166014-182613 GCF_001698545.2 Rhinopithecus bieti
GAAAAGAAAGAAAAATAGTATTCTAAAATTCATATAGAATCAAAAAAGAGGCCAAATAGCCAAATCAATTCTAAGCAAAAACTGAAGCCAGAGGCATCACACTACCTGACTTCAAACTGTATTATGAGGCTATAGTAAACAAAACAGCATGACACTAGTACAAAAACACACACTAAGACCAATGGAAAAGAATGGAAAACCCATGAGTAAAGCTTCACACCTACAACCATCTGGTTTTTAACAAGGCCAACAAAAATGAACAATGGAGAAAGATCTCCATATTCAAAAAATGGTGCTGGGATAATTGGCTAGCCATCTGCAGAAGAATGAAACTGGACCCTTACCTTTCACTGTATACAAGAATTAAGTCAAAATGGATTACAGATTTAAATACAAGACCTGAAACTACAAAAATCCTAGAAGAAAACCATAAATATCCTTCTGGACATCAGCCTTGGCAAAGAATTTATGGCCAAGTCCCCAAAATCAATTACAACAAAACCTAAAACTGACAAGTGAGGCCGAATTATCCTAAAGAGTTTCTGCATGACAAACAAAATGATCAACAGAGTAAACAGACAACCTACAGAATGGGAGAAAACATTTACAAACTATGCATCTGACAATGGCCTAATATCCAGAATCTGTAAGTAACCTAAGGAAATCAACAAGCAATAATCAAATAACACCATTAAAATGTGGGCAAAAGACAGGAACAGACAATTCTCAAAAGAAGACATAAACTGCCAAGAAACATCTGAAAAAACGCTCATTATCACTAGTCATCAGAGAAACGCAAATCCAAACCACAATGAGATACCATCTCACACCATTCAGAATGCCAGTTATAAAAAATAAAAAAACAACACATGCTGGCAAGGCTGCAGAGAAAAGAGAATGCTTATACACTGTTGGTGGGGATGGTTCAACCTCCCCACCCCAAAGCAGTTTGGAGATTTCTCAGAGAACTTAGAGCTACCATTCAACCCAGAAATCCCATTACTGGGCATATATCCAAAGGAATATAGTCATTATACCCAAAAGACACATTGACTCATATGTTCATTGTGATGCTATTCACAATAGCAAAGACTTTAAATCAATATAAGTGACCATAAATGGTGGATTGAATAAAGAAAATGCTGTACATGTAGACCATAGAATATTAGGTAGCCATAAAAAAGAATGAAATCATGTCCTTTGCAGCAACATGGATATAGCTGGAGGTCATAATCCTAAATGAATTAATGCTGGAACACAAAACCATACACTCATGTTCTCACTTATAAGTGGGAGCTAAGCATTGAGCACCCACGGACATAAATATGAGAACAACAGACACTGTGGACTACTAGAGGGAGGAGGAGGAGAGGAGTACATGGGTGAGAAAACTACCTATTGGGTACAATGCTCACTACCTGACTCCCTTACACCCATGTAACAATCCTAATTCTCACATTAACCCCCTATTTATTGTATCTAAAGTAAAACTGAAATTAAAAAAAAAAAGTGACTGCATGCCATCCCAACTACTCCCTCTACCCAATCCTGCTTCCTTCTTTTCCCTTCTCTTTCGTAGATGGTGTTTCCCAAGCACTCTCTAACCACTTGCCTGTTAATCTCTATGTCAGTGTCTCCTTTCCATAGAACTCAATCTGCAACAGAATGATCACCATGATACACTCATAACTAAGAAAAGCAAAGTGAATAAAAGTATACAGAATGTGCTATTTTTTAATAATGGGGAAATATGAATATAGGTGCTTGCATGTGTTGTTGATATTTAACAACAAATAAGTAAACCATAAAATATGGTTACTTATAAGAGGAGGAGGGAAATGGGTGGAGTCACAATAGAAACTAGATTTCTTAAAACAGATCTTTAGATATGGATTTGCATTTAAACCATGTAAAAATATTGTAAATAGTATAATTATAGCATAGTTACAGAATGAAATAAAATTTAAAATGTAAAAATCAGCAGTAAAATGAAAGATCCTGTGTCATTCATTGGCAGCACAAAAACACATAAAATGTCTATTCCAATGATTTAAAAACATAGTAATTTAGGGACACATCTCTTGTGGGTTCATAAGGACAGAAAGAACCACCCAAATTATTAAACCATTTGCAGTCAATAGATATGGGTACTAATTATGCAGTTACTCTAGTGGAGCCTTCTGTTGATTGTGAGAAACATGAAATGTGTAATTATAATATTGTCATTGGCATGTTTGGAAGGAAATTAACTAAAAAGCCTACACTTCTCAATTTTGATTGTATGTACCACTATAAGCTCTTGATGTATTTTATCATAAAACCAACAAAAACTTTTCTAGCTTTGACTACTAAGAAAGCTTAAAATAAGGACAATGCAGTAGCAAGAAGCAGATCTAGATTCCATTCATAATCTCTAAAAGCTATTTCATATCACCTTCTTGGAGAAATATCTAATCCTTCATGTAAGGAAAAAGAAAGAAACGAGGAAATCTACAGTATGAAGGCACTATTTTCTTTGAAAAAAATTTTGCTCAAATAATAAAACAGAGGAAGAGCCTACAGATCAAATGATATTTGAGAAGTATATTAATTAATTATAATATATCTACTTTATTGGTTTAATTTATTTGGTTTGATTTAAACAAACTCATTTAAAAACAAGGTTATGGCAGGCAAAATTGTGAAACTAACTAGATATATGATATTAAGAAATTATTATTAATTTTTAAATAGGCCAATGGAATGGAGGTTACACATTTTGAGGACTTCTTAGCTTATAGAAATGTAAATAGAATATTTACAGATAAAATGTTCTGATCTTTGAAGTATGTTTCCAAAAATCTAAAGATGAAGGGTGTAGTATACATTTGATATATTAGATGAAATAAATTTGGCTGCATTTTTATATTTGTTGAAGCTGGCAGATGGCTGTAGTGGGTTTGTCATACTACTCCATCTACTTATGCATATGTTTGAAGATATGCAAAGAAAAATTTTAAAAACAACTCTTACTATAGGCATTCCAATAGGATTTCCACTGGTGTTTACTTTGCTTCTTTCTTGGCATCATGACATCCCAAACAGTTATCCAGCTTCAGCACATTGGTTTAAAATGCCCTAGTTTTTCAAAATCTCCATTTCTCGTTATATTTTAAATGTTGTCTTTTCCTTATCTACCCCTTTCCTAATACCTGGAAACTCGCTCAACTATGCAATGCTATCTTCTCTATAGCAAGTCTCCTTCACTCTCACCTTGCAAACTTTCGGCTTCAACTTAAAAAAAATTCACCTTATTTCTGGGTGAATTTTACTTATTTTACTTATTTTACTCTCTCAACCTCTACTCACCAATGAAGATACACATTTTTGTATTAAAGATAAATCTTTTAACATTTTGTTAAACGAGATCTTGTGCTTATATTTTAATATTGAAAACTTTTTCTTTCCACATCGATAACCACTAGAGTAGCCCAACAAAACAATTCTGGCTTGCTAAAAGAACCCATTAATATTAATAGCAATAATTTTAAACATACCAACTAATAACTATTGAGGACTATTATGCACTTCTCATTTGTTTATCATGATAAATGTATTATGTAGATCATTGATTGTTCACTATTTTCTATTTATTGTTTACTATTCATACTACTGCTACTCTGAGAAGACCATGCATTTCTCTAGCTTCATATTTACATATGTAGAGTCTTCAAGCAAAGAGATAATTTTGATTTTTTTTTTCCATATCAGTTCCTGTTTGGAAGAAAGCACTTTTCAAGCTGAGCTCAGTTCTTCTTTCTTTCTCTTTATTATGAGAAGTCAGCCACTCCAGTGAAACTCAACTTTCAGGTATGTGTTGAGGAACTCTCTTTGAAGTTGCCAAACACTATGCCTGGCTGAGCTGAACGTTTCATTCTGTGGTAAAGTATTTGGAAGCCCACTCGTTGAAGATCTAAATCCATAACTCTAACTGAGCTATTATCAATAACAAAACTGACAAAAGTATTTTCATTTCTCTGTTGCCTTGCAAATGTTCTTCAGCTAGTTCTCAACTTGTTTGGGAAAGGAGGCACCTTTCAAATCTTTGCAATTCCTGTATATTTTAGAAAATAAGGTATTTTTTCAAAGTCACAAACCCAAGACATGACATGGCAGCACTAGACTCAATTTCAGGCTATTAACAGCAGACATCATGCTCTTCCTTACTTCCCTATACTGAGAATCTTTACAGTCTTGTTTACAATCCTTTTACCAATAATGCCATTTGGCATTACTGAGTTGTTTGAATATTACAAGTGATGCTGTATGGAAGGTTTCTTACATCCTGTAGTTTTACCCAGTGCTTTTATTAGGACTTTGAATATTATTATGGATCATTACATAATCATACTGTTTCAACATGAAGACTGAATACAGTATTCCATGTCTTAATTGCTTTTGATCTTAAAATTATATAAAAATGACAAAATTAGAATAAAATCTTTTCATTAACATCAGCAACTTATTAGAATATACACTCAGTTTTGGTATAAGAATAACTGCATTATATTATTGCAAGAAAACTTTGAACAGCAATGTATAATATTACTATAAATGAAATAATATAAATGTGTAAGCAATGTCATTATCTTGCTATCCATGCTCTTTGATTAATTACATATAAATTTATATGTAATACAAATAACATATAATAATATGTATTTTAGAGATAAAAGCTCTGAGTAAACTCTTGTTTATTTAAGCTCCTATTAAAACCTGCAGTCAAATTGCATTGTTTTGATAGAAAATTTATACCATTAGAGCCCATCTTACTGAATAAGCTATGCAGTTGGGTTTGCTCTAAAGAAAAAGTGTGTCAATCACTGATAACCTTGTCAATCAGTTAAAGAATAGACAGAAGAAGTTTCCCAACTCATTCTGTAAAGCTCAGAAATTTTGACACTTGGCAATGTATTTTCTTGAGATCACAAATCTGATACCATTCTAAGTGTTGAAATTTAAAGAGGTGATAATTATATCAACTCCTATATGATTTTATCATGAACATAATATTCATTGAAAGTAGCACCTTATGAAAACTAAACCATAAATTAAGATGCAAAAAATGAAATAAAACTTGTTTTCAGCCTGAACAATTAGGAAAATGCCAGCTAAAATAAAAATTTAGTCTATGATATTGTTCAATACCAAGCAAGAGTTAATGATTCCATAAAATAAATATAATCTTGTTAGATACAAAGTTCATATTCTTATTTAAGTTGAAAAGTCTCCTTTGATTATTAAAAATAAAGGAATGTTATTTAAAGTGTTTTAGTTTTGTTTTCAATTTAAAGATCTCAAAGCAAAGAAACTTTTCAAGAAAACTTAAACTGTCTGCAATTTGTTAATGCCCTATTGATAGTTGCATGATTTCTAAAATAATCATTCAATAATAATATTTATTGCTAGAGCGTAATATAAGAAAAGGTAGGTCTTGTCTTTGCCTTGAACTACGAGAGTGAAATATGTAGTTTTTTTTCCCATATGAAATGGCTACTTGAAGAAGTCAGCAATAAAATAAATGGAATTTTAAGTCAAATGCTTCAGATTTTATTTTTATTCATTTATTTATTTGCTAATGATAGCTCACTAAATACAAAATGTGTCTAGAAATAAAGGAGATTCCAGTGTGTTGACACTAGTAACCAACTTGTCTTCCAGGATTCTTGTAACTCTAGATTCTGTGTTAGGTATGTCAGAAAAGGAGTCATTCTGGCAATTTTACAGAAGTGTCTCTACTCAGAGTCTAATAATGATAATGTTTTTGTCATACATAATATTCTTCACATCATCGTATTCCTTCAGATCCACATCTATAATGTTGGAATACAGATTGAACAATTTTAGAAAAATAAATATTTCTTAGAATATTTTAGATAAATCTGAAAAAAAGGTAAAGACTTTAAGAATGATAGTAACTATGACAAGCCCTTGCTTAAAAAAAAAATTTTACCTTACTCCAAATGTTAAAATTAATGAATTAATTCACAAACATTTCTCTATATTCCAGAGTTTACAGTAATTCCTTGTTGACCCATTATCCAGCTATTGCAAATAATTTTGATAGTATTTTACCAGACTTTGAAAACATAAGGAGAGAGCCAGATATATGGAGCTGGGTGTAAGAGGCTGATCTCAACCCTACTCTGCTCTGGCATGTCACACACCTGCCTATACTCTCTCTCTGAAGTCTCTCATTATCTGTTTTGGAAGTGACAAGGAAATAGTTGAAAGGACAAATAAGTCTTTAAGTTAGAAGGATTCAGTGTAAAGCTCTGGAATTATTCTGGGAAAATACTTCCATCCTCAAATGCCACATTTGTCTGTATACAGGTTAATTCGGTGTGTTGAGACCCGGTGATACTGTTTGGCTCTGTGTCCCCATGCAAATCTCATCTTGAATTGTAATCCAAATTGTAATGCCCACGTGTTGTGGGAGGGACCTCGTGGGAGGTGATCAGATCATGGGGCCTTGTCCCCCATGCTGTTCTTGTACTGGTGAATGCATTCTCATGATATCTGATGGTTTCATAAAGGGCTTTTCCCCACTTCACTTGGAACTTGTCTCCTGCTGCCCTGTGTAGAAAGATGTGTTTGCTTCCCCTTCCAACATGATTGTAAGTTTCCTGAGGCCTCCCAGCCATGTGGAACTGTGAATCAATTAAACCTTTATTTTTTAAAATAAATTACCCAGCCTCAGGTATTTCTTCATAGCAGCATGAGAATCGATTAATACATCCAGGAAATTCAGTATTCCACACAACAAATTGAGTGAATTTTGAGATAGTGGTATAACAATCTACTCGAATTTTAATTAACTAAGGAAAAGAATACTGAACTTAGTATTCTGTGATTCTTTTAGTCTTATTTCAGTCTATGCAAGTTTTACTTTTATTTGTCTATTTATTTAAATGTAGCAAACATGGAAAGAATTATTCTGACAGAGGTAGGCTAAACCAAGTGGTATTCACAAATTCTAGAATTTCTGTCTCCCTTGAATTACATAGTTATATTATGCATCTATCTATCTATCTATCTATCTATCTATCTATCTATCTATCTATCCATCCATCTATCTGTCAATCATCTACCTGTATCATACTTGAATTTATATCTATCTATAGATACAACATAACTATAGTTGTAAATATGACTATCCACCTATAGATAGCTTCCATTTATCATCTATCACGATCATTTAAGAACAGACTGAGAGCAGAATAACTTCTAGTAAATTGAAAGTATCCATATACAAAGGCAAAAAATTAATATTTGTTTCAGTGGACTACAAGATCATTTAAAACAAATAGAAAGCAAGTCTACAAATAATTCATCAGATGATTGAGGATTTCTAGGGGAACAAAAGCCCTGATATTTTCCTTCTGAAAAGCAGTCATTAAAGGTGTTATTTTTATTACCAAACTCTATTAAAATGGGCATGTATATGAATGTATGACATATAATGACACAAATAATACCATATATGTATAAAGTCATACTTAATTGTAATTATGTGTATACATAGTTATCAAATCTTTTGGTTATTTATTTACTATATCAGGGAAGGAAATAATACATTCCTATGAGCTAAAATATACGAGTAAAATTCCTGTGAGCTATTTTGAAGATATTCCTTAATATGAATTCTTAAACTTCAATCATTCACAATCTGCCTTGTAATTGTTGCTGTAGCTGAATACCTCATATATGAATCTTTACTTTACATATTTCTTTAAAACAACCCAGGACCAACACCACTACCTATTCTAATCTTTCAATAAGCAAAAATACTCATGAAATAATGAGTTAATGTGCTTGTTATATCCATGCACACTAAAATGAATACAAAATTTTAAAATAAAATAAAAATTTGTACATGTGCTGCCTAAAATTATCTCATAATCAAACGGACCTCTGAACTCTATTATTTTGGTTGCTCTTTATCTGTAAAATGAGATTAATAATATAGTACCTAGTTCCCATTTATTGTGGGACTCTAATAAGTTAATATGTGCAAAATATTTTAGAACAATACCTGGCCCTTAAGTGTTCAATACATGTTCACTAGTATCTATATCATACATCAACTTATGAGCAAATCTTGAGAAATCCTGCTATATTCACTGTCTCTGTTGTTTTCCAGTGTTGTTTCTCTCACCACTAACCCATGAAACCCTTGTCAAAGTCACCAATGTTTTAATCACAAATGTATTCCTGTCTTTTCGTCTTGCCCTGCATCCAACTCAGAGATGGTATATAGCAAGACCTTAATACATATCTGTTGACAAGTTGGTTGAATGAGTGATTTAATAACTTAAAATACATGGGATGGAAAAATGAATTCAACACTAACATACTTGCTTACTCATTTTTAAATTCCTGTTCTTATATCTATATGGAAGAAAAAGGCACAGAATTATAATTATTTGAAGAGTAATAATTGTTTTTGCCCCTTGGGAAAATATAATTTTATTGCTAATTTTGTAATTTTCTCTCCATCAACCTTACCTTCTTGTCCAACTCCTTCCAAAATTGTTAATTTCTCCTAATTATACAGTTCATTCTAATGGTCTTTACCTAGGTTCTACAGTGAATTTTCTCTATAATTCATTCAACAACTATTTGTTGGGTCTTACATTCACCAGAAATTGTGCTCTGGGCTATAGACGGATGGTTGAATAAGTCATATCCCTGCCCTAAAGTGGTTACCAGTATAGGGAAGAGAATACCTCCTCCCTCATACACACAAAATAATTATAATGCAATATGACTAGGTGATTCATGAATATAGGAACACATACTTCCCTATTTCCTGCTTTGTTCCTGGCATTTATTTTACAAATCAATGTTATATAATATTATACTGATGGTACTCAGAAGTCTTTCTGAATAGTAGTCTGTAAAACTCAGTTAGAAATAGGAAAGTTTATGACTTTGAGTCCAAACGCAAACATTATGCCTTGGAGTTGAACATTATACCTCGTTTGAGTCCTGTAGCAATCCTGTGAGCACTAAAACATTTAAAATATTTTGGTTTTTAAAAATTTATTTCTCCATCATTACTTGTGCATCTTCTAGATTAGGCATTTGAAAATTCTGTGCATAAATGGCAATATGGTCAACTTAAGAGACCTTCCCATTAGTGGTTGAAGCAGACCTGGTGTAATTTCAAGGGCATTAGGAAAATCTCAAAAACAAACAAATTTTTCCCTCTGAGTTTGCTGATGCCAGAAATCCTACCTTCTGTAATTTATCCTTATGGATAAAGGCGTTTAGGTCATTGAAGTGTAACTATTCCTGGGGAGAGGAAGCATATTAAATTATCAAACATTTAACAGCTTGCTAGAATTGCTTGGATTGGTTTCTTTCCTGAGAACAAAACTGATGGAAAGAAGTTAATAAAAGTGCAGGGATATTGGGCTTGGTGGACACCAACACCAGGAAGAAAGCGTAAAGGAAAACTGAGGGTACATGAGACTGGCAGATAGGAAGTTGGCCCTGCCAAGTGGGTTCATTGTTGCCTACAGTCTAGATTTTCCAGCCTGATGAGGTAGGGGAAACATCTGTGCTGGGATTGCCAGAAAATATGGTTTATTAGAAACAAATTTGTAAATACAAAGAACAGCAACTGGCACTGTGAACCACCGGAGGTTAGCTGCAGTAATGAAACTGGAAAAGGCTTGCCTGAACTCTGCTCTTGTTGGTGGCAGGAAATAGTTGTTTGAAACAACCTAAAAGCACTAGATTCTCACCCAAAACAACCAAAATTATAGAGTTCAGAGTTTTGTTTCTGAAAACAAAAAGGTAACACAATAGAGTATTAGATAACACAATCCCTGATTTATTCGAGCAAACTCTGGCGGAGATGTCAGATATAAACAATTACTACTCTTTTCTGGAAAATATAAACACAATCTTAATTTTTGTAAACAGATACCCTTATTTTAAAACAAGTTCCAAAGTGATTATTTCTGCAAAGCCAAAAAAATTACTCCCACAAGCACCATTACCACTATCGATAATTCCTTTTTGTTAATTTGAAAGCATTAATTTTTATATAGGACATATATGTTCTAATCCTATATGCTAGGGATTCTGTAGGTGACTAGGTAAAAGTGAAGACAGAAGCTTAACTTCACAGTTTGTTCCCTCATCCATAAAGAGAGAATGTTAGGTGTTTTCTTTCTGCTTTCACAATCCATGATACGTGATATAAGCATCTGGAAAAAGAGCCATGATTTTCTCATTTTCATGTGGTATTCTATTTTTTCCTTCATTTGAGATGTAATAGAAAATTGGTATTCTGAAATTCCCAGTAAACTAGTTGTCTCTGCATACTATGTAGATTAGTTTGGAACTTTCTTTAAGAAATATGTGTAATGGGTCATTAAAGGTGTTTTTATTACTAAATTCTATTAAAAGGTGCACACGTATGAATATATGACATATAATGATACAAATAATACCATATATGTATAATGCAATGCTTAATTATAATTGTGTATTACATAGTTATCAAATCCTTTGGTTATTTATTTAATACATCAGGGAAGGAAAAAATATATTCCTATCAGCTGAAATGTAGGAGCCCCTTTTCTAGATATTCCTTAATGTGGATTCTTAATCTTCAGGCATTTACAAACCGCCTTACGATTGTTTCTGTAGCTGAATACCTCCTATATTAATCTTTACTTCATATGTTTCTTTAAAACAACTCAGGACCAAAACAATTACCCAATCTAGTCTTTCACTAAGTAAAAATACTCATGAAATAATAATTTGATGTGCATGTTATATCAATGCACACTAAAATCAATACAGAATTTAAAAAAATAAAAAATTGTCCATGTGCTGCCTACAGTTACAATTTATAGACTGTATGTATAAGACATATGGGAAAACAGAGTTTTTTATACAAATTAGTTAAGAGCTTGGAGTTTGGAGTCAGCTGCCTAGGTTTAACTTCTTATTCTGCTGCTTAGCTATGTGACTTCCAGGTCCCTTAGTTTCCTCATTAGTAAAATAGGAATAATAAATCATCTAACTCACAGGGTTCTTGTGAGAATTGAGATAACATTTAAAAAATCAGAGTAGTTTCACATAGTTCATCACACACACATTTTTTGTGCTAATTTTTACTGTGTATGAAAGAATCATTATGTGGGTATTTGTATTCATTGACTTTTCCATGCATGCAATACTCCAGTACTAACTGTTAAACTGAAACTCAAGCCCAGATTATTTGCTCCAAATCCAAGTTCTCAATACAGTTGCAGAAGCTTCTAAATAAGTCTAAAACAACTTTCCTGAGTAGTTTATTTCCTGGGAGATGCTAACTTATTGTTTTGGGCATGCATTGATCAATTCAAACGTTAATTCAAATATTTACTGAGTGTCTCCTGTGCACAAGACAGATGATATGAAAGGGATACAAAGATGAATCAATCAGGCAGAGCTCTTCCTAGCAGAGTTAACAAATAACACTCCTATAATTAGCAAGTGGCAAGTGCCACAGGAGAGGTCCATAAGAGATGAGCTTCAGAAGTTCTATGAAAGGTAAGGAGATTTCCAGCTCAGGGAATCTGGGAAGATGTTAATATTTGATCAGACATTTTAAGATGTAAGGCTCTGTGCAAATCGTTATGTGCTTTGTCTTATTTACTCCTGACCACATGCCAACAAGTTTTCCCTTTCTGCAAAAGCAGTAACAGAAAAGCGAAGTTTGAGCTCAGGGTGTTGTTTTATTTCTATTACTTAAACATAAATTATAATTTTTTTAAATTACATGTGGGGGGCTTGGAATTACTGTTTCATTTGTATTCTGTCACACTTGCTGACTTGCCATTTGTTTTTATAATTTTTTAAATTTTTTCTTGTGTGTGGGTCCATAGTAGGTGTGTATATTTATGGGGTACATGAGATGTTTTGATAAGGCATGCTAAGAACATACACTAGGGAAAAGACAACCTGTTCAATACACGGTGTTGGGAAAACTGGCTTGCCATTTGAATGCTATTTACTCTAGTAATTTATTTCTTTAGAAAATTAAATGCCACATTGGTGTCCCATAAGAGTTGGCACAGATTCCAAAATTACTTAGCCTCTTCTCCCTGAAGCAGTTTATACATTAGGAGAATGTGTTTAATCATGTGTAGAATAATTATATTTCTGAATATTTAAATCATAATTCAAAACAATCTAAATAAATATTCTTAGTCTGGGCTTAGTAACACACATTTTACATTTTCCCGATATTTTAATTGTCAGCCCTTTGCACATCTTCACCCATTGGAAGAATTCGTTGATCAGAGAGGAGGCGTCTCAGCACAGGCTTCAGGTTCTGGTATAGAGATGACACAATTATCCAGTGTTTGCCAAATACACACGATTCTGAAGAAATATGCAACATTGTTATGTAGAGCGATTCTTGAGGATGGAATTGTCTCCAAATTGTCAAAATCTGTTTCAACATAATTTCCTTTTTTTCTTTCCTATTGTAACTACGGGTGCTATCGCCCTCAGCAGAGAATCTGGTGAGCTGTGGAAAACCTGTCAGGTGAGCAAGCTTAATTAGCCCAGAATAGTTCTTCAGCATTTCTGAATCCAAGCCCTAAAGACAGATATGATTAAAGACTATAAAAAATAAAAATATACTTAAAATGCTATTTTGAGGCTCATTAAACTTGAATTAGTCAACATCTATTTCTGGGGACACAATCAATTTGCATTTATTCAGTGGTTCTCTCTGAATAAATAAATTATTCAGTGGTTCTCTCTGGCCAATTAATAAGTGGGTGACATTAAGTAACTTGAATCAAAACAAAATAATGAAAATATGTAGTGAAAAAAACTACATCAAAACTGGAAGTGAAGATAATTTGAATTCAGACTCTGGTCATTTGTTTCTTATGACAGAATTATATAGACAATTGTCAATGACTTTTTTTTTCAGAGAACATCATAAATACCACATAAAGTAAACAATAACAACAACTGTGTCTGTGTATGAGCAGACTCTTGTCTTATTTCCAGTTTAAAGAAACCACAAATTCTACTGCCAAATAAATTGAGTTGATAGATGACAAGTGATATTTTTATTTTTCATCTGAAAAGGGTACAAAGAAATTGCCTATCCTTCTTTGCCACTACTTCAAAATATTTTTTCAAGGCTCTGGCAAAAATGTGGAGGATGTTTCTCAACTCTCAGACATATCTGACTAACTTACGCTTTTTCTACTTTTGAAGCATTACATAAAGGGATGTGTGTGAACACAATTTTGGAAGCCTTTTGGGAAAGGAAGCGAAGTGGTTCAAGCCTAAGTGTTCTGATTCTAGTTATGTAAAAGTGAGGCCAGGAAACTTTTTCCATAAAGGGACAGAGAACAAGTTTTGGGTTTTGAGGGCCACTTGGTCTCTTGTCTCAGCTACTCAAATTTGCTGCTCTAGTGTGAAGCAGCACAAGACAATACATTAAAAAGTGTGGTAGCTGTGTTCCAACAAAACTTTAACTTGTAAACAGGTGGCAGGTCAGATTTGGCCCAAGAGCAGTGTTTTTTTCACCATTGATGTAGTCTAATGCCAAGCCTGATTAAGCAAACCTATTCAAGGAAGAGTATTTTTCATTAGTTATTCAAGCAAGGCTGTGTTCTATACAGCTTGCATTCAAGTGTGACTGAAGAAATAAGGGACGTTTCCAAAAGGTCTGATGGGAGCCATGTCTTTTGGTAACTAAAATGGGTATGTCTCCTGTTGCTGGATAATGATGCTGAATTCCTGATTGAATATCCTGTCTGTACAGAATTCTTTCTGTGTCATTTAGAAAAGCTAAACTTGTTTCTTTTGCCCAGGTGGTGTCTATTCCTGGTCCCTTTGCCAATTTGTGTCCAGGTGTTTGCGCATCAATGCTTACAACTCGATAGAGACTGTCAAAATAACATCTGAAAGGCTCTTTCACCAGAGGGTGCCAGAAAGTTATGATGCTTCAGAGCTCTTCCTGGTAGGTTAAGCCTGCTTCAAAGTGGCAAAACTTGGTGGACAATATACTGTTGGATTGCACCTAAAAAGAGAGCAACTGCAATACATCACCGAAATGTTCTGGTACCTACAGGTATTGAGGATACAATTCCTTCCCAAGGAGTGTGGTCTGAGTAGCTTCATGTGGGGTCTTCCAATACAAGAACATTCAATCTCCACTGCCAAACTAGCCACCCTCAGATCTCAGGATGAAAACCTTTCCCATCATTTCTATGTTAGCCATGAATGAGGATTGCAGTACCTTTCCTGGACTATTGGAAGTTGGCTCTCCTCACTCTTCAGTGTCTATTCCAAAATCCAAGTCACATAGTTTATGGCGTATGGTAAATACACATGCAGATAAAAATAATCTGGGGTCATATTGAGTTGAGACAGTATCTAAATTATGCCAAGAATTCAATGCCAGAAAATGGAAACTGAAGAAATTCATAGTTTAGAGTAGGCAAAGCAGTAATATGATAGACAGCAGCATATCTCAAAGCAGAAGAAATATCAAATACTAACTGGGAAGTTGCTACAATCAGTGGCCAAATGAGTCCAGTGTCTTGCAGGATTAAGATTATCAATAATTTTGTCATCAAAAAGAAATTTATGTATGCGTTTCCCTTTCATACAATATCCTATTTTTCCTATATTACTGGGCATAAAGAGGGAGAATTTAAAAGTTGTCTACTTATTATTTTTCTCAACAAGAGCATTAACGACTCTCACATACTTGTATATTTAAGTAAAGAATATTCTGTTGCCAAAAAAAATAGAAAAGATGATGAGATTTAAAATGTTCTAATTTTTAAATAAATTTATGAAACCGAAAGAAAAATTCTTATTTTACCCAAGAATAATGAGAATGCATTTGTTTATTAATCAATGTTTGGGAACCATTAACCTAATTTAAATACTTCTCATATTTGAACAGCTTTGATAAACTCCCTGTAAAATTGTTTGCTGGCCTATGTCTAAATTTCTTCAGTTATGGAAAATTCTGTACTACTTGAAGTATGTCATTTGTTCTTAGACTCTGAAATACCTTCATACTTTACAATAAAATCTGTTTTCCTATAACCACCTCATTAGTCCTTATCTTACTTCTTCGGCATCTGTAACAAAAGACCATAGACTGGGTGGCTTCAACAACAGAACATTTGCTTAATCAGAGTTCTGGAAGCTAAAAATTCAAAGATTGAGGTGCCAGTCAATTCGGTTTCTGGTGAGAATTCTCTTCCTGGCTTGCAGATGGCCTCTTTCTCACTGTGTCCTCAAATGGTTGAAGGAGATAGAGCTCTCTAGTTTCTTTCTCTTCTTATAAGGGCAACAACCCTATTGGATTAGGGCCCCATTCTTATCACCTCATTGAACATTGATCACTTCCCCATTTCCAAATAGGGTCACACTGGGGGTTAGGGCTTGGACATATGAATTTTGAGGAACACATTCAGTCCATAATAGTCCTCATTCTGCTTTTTAATACCATGTAAAGCAAGTATCATCTCTTTTCCATATAACAATCCCATCACCATTTGGAAAATTCTAACTTTCTGAAGCTCTACTAACCTTCCTCAGATGGTTTCAAGTTTCTTCATAATATGGGTGATTCTCTGAACAGGGGTCAAAAGATCTTTATCACTTTAAAAAGAAAAATCAAAACACTAAATATGTGAGCACATTTATTGTACACATTTACGTTCTCTTAGCAGGAACTTTTATTCTCATTATTCTAATTCTAATACTGTAGATATTATCCCCAAAATGCATATGAGGAAACTAACCTCTAGAGGAAACAGATCTTCAATTTGTCTTTCACAACCACCTGGCTATATATATTTTGATCATTCTATGAAAATTCTAACTTCACATGTTTTTCCACACTCTGACTTCATGTTATGAGATTTGGAGGGGAACGCTATACCCCTAAACTGAAGAAGGGAACACAGTCCATCACTGGAGATGCTCTACACTAGCTGAGAAGTTACTTGGCCTTCTTGTGTGCCGCCATGTCATTACGATGACCTACCTCTTGGGCTAGACCTTCTTGGTACATTAGACTTGGTACTATTCCTGACCTGGAAGTAACGTATGAGAGGGAGAGGTAGCCCTTGTTATTTTTCTCAGTTGTGAATACATTTGTTTGTCAGGTTAAAATTTTTGGAAATTCAATTAAGATAGTAGTTTCAGTTTCAGGAAGCCCAACATGCAACTTTAGAGGAAAAATGTGTTTCTCTCTCTCTTCTTTTAACTTGTGTTATTATAAAATAAATATGCAGCATAGTCATAAAGCCACAGCTCTATTTCTGTATGCAGTTGGGCCTGCTGAATGCTAAATAGAACACAAATATTCCTGTTACTACATAAAATGCACTAGCTAGGTTAGTGAATGCCAAAGAAACTAATCATTTCTGTAAAAAAAGCAGATTTTAAGGGACTTACTTTTCAATGCATATGTTAGCCTGCTCCTATTCCTTGTGGGCTCTCAGATGTACAACAAACAAACAAACAAAAAAGAAGCTTAGCTGATCCAGCCCTTTTGCA
>NW_016803155.1:182886-187694 GCF_001698545.2 Rhinopithecus bieti
AGTATAGGAATACATTTTAGAGAAAACTTTTCTTTATGATGTAATCAGAAAACATGTTTTTTGGTGCCTACTATGTGTGAGGCCCACCCAAAATCCTGGGAACAGAAATGAAAATAAAATTTCATGAATGGTCCAGCAAACTGCTGTCCAGAAAATTTATGGACATGTAAACTGACTACAGAGTGATATGATAACTACTAAAGGAATGTGTAAACAATGTTACAGGAATACGAATAAGGAAAGGATGGATTGTCACTGAGGGGCCAGGGAAGCATTCACAATGCAGCTTAATTTGCAGAAAGAAGATAATATGTCCATATGATACAAATATCACTTTAGAATAGTATTAACTTTTTTTAGTCTATAATCAGACTCATTTTTTATAATTTTAATTAAATATTTTAGTTGTATTGTTGCTGTAATAAAAGCAACTACCTTTCAAAACAAATTTTCACAAACTTAACACAAATAAGAAGATCTTCTCTTGGGTTTGAGGAAAATATGATCACAAAAGTATTGTTTTAACAATTGCATTTTTTCTTCAAAGTTGCTTATAATTTGGAACAAAACACATACACACTTATATACACATATAATTGTACTCATCATTGTTTTGAATGTGAGAGTTAGATATTTTCATTTTCCCTCCACTCTCTTGATTTAGGCAATTATTATTTTAAATGTAGTTAGATGTATATGTGGAAATGACATTGAGAAATAGGCCATGCTATTATTATGTCACTTAAGCACTTCCTCGGAAGCATTTTTGCTTTCTTGCATTTGGAGTAAGTTGAATTTTATATTGTCTGATAGCTTTAGATTGTTTAGTCAAATTTTCCAGAAAATTTTAATTTTGTTTATATGGGACTGAACATTAAATTTAGAGAGATGATATCAAATAGCCTGGAAGAAACCTTCAAGAATATTTTTTGTAGGAGTTGGTGCTGCCATTTATCTCCTCATAATTTTATACAAAAGCTTCAACTTCAACATCTTCAATGTCGACTGCCTGCCTTCAGATAATAAGTAGAAATGACAACAATAAGACATAGAAAAATAACTTGCATAAGCAACAAAATCCCTAGGGAAAATAACTAAATGTGAATATAGGAACACATTTCTAGATCATACACTCTAATTTTAGTAGAAATTCAAAAAATAATGTTTAAAACACTAGAGTATACCTTCCACAGGCATAATAATTATTTGAGTGACAAAAAAGAAAGGGTCTAAATAATTTTTTCTAATGATGTTGGAGACTTCTTTGTTTCCAAAAGTAGAGGTTGCTAATAAAGAAGCTAAGAATAACTGGTATTCTGATAAGACCACTTGAAAACAATCTATTCACAAATGTCACAAAAATTTCAGTGATTATGCAGAAGTATTTTCTTATGATATTATCTCAAGATACAAGTCTCTGATTTTATATTTTATATTCAACAAATCACAGAAAATATAATTATGCTTTAGTTATTAGAATAGACGAAGAATGAATCAGGAATATATTATTTCCGAGGTTTTTCTTTCCTTTTATTTTGGCAGTGTCAGTGTGAGAGGACATAACCCTCTACTAAAACTATAAAATTATATGAAATAACATATTTACTTTGATTTTTACTTCAAACAGCAGTGTCACATGTTAGGTTATTATTATAAAGCTACTCTAAGACTTCATCAGTTTTATCCAGAGCTTTATTTAATCTGTTAAATTTACAGCATTTTCTTTTAAGGTGCCTATCTTGTCACTATCCTTATCATTTATTTCCTTCCTTCCTTCCTTCCTTCCTTCCTTCCTTTCTTTCTTTCTTTCTTTCTTTCTTTCTTTCTTTCTTTCTTTCTTTCTTTCTTTCTTTCTTTCTTTCTTTTCTTTCTGTCTTTCTTTCTTTTCTCTTTCTTTCTTTCTTTTTCATTCTTTGTTTCTTTTTCTCTTTTTTTATTTTTTTTTTAGGCAGTGTGTGATCATGGCTCACTACTGCAGCCTTGGTCTCCCAGGCTCAAGCAATCTTCCCACCTTAACCTCCAGAAGAGCTAGGACCACCGCTGTATGTGGCCTAGACTTTTATTTTCTTCAATTCTTAACTGGTACAATCCTGCGATATTCTCATTTATTTATGATTCTGCATATAATTAAGTGGTTTTCAATGTCAATTTAATGAACACTGAGAAATCCTTTATCTTTTGTAAGATATACATTTTTTATTTTATAAACAATTTGCATAGGATTTGTCCTGTGTTTCAACATTGGACAGTTAGAGAGAAAATAAAGTCGACTTAGACTTTGATATTGATGTGATCAGTTAAACTGCACATTGATGTTAACCTGAGAAGCATGCTTGAGTGGCAGGGACTTGGTGGTGACTTCATTATTGAATGTTCTCATGTCCTGACAACTTTTTTTCCCTTGTGCAACCTATTAACTGTGACTTAGGCAAATTATTTAATATTTCTGACATTAGTTTAATTTATTTGTTTTTAAATAGAGATAGTAACAGATTCTACCTCTTAGAGCTGTGATAAGTAAGTTACATGTTTTTTGTAATGTGCTTAACAGGCCTTCTGGCTCTGAACATGTCATCAATATATATTGACTATTATTTCATTAAAAATCATGCAAAATCATTGTCAATCTACCAAATAGTGTGTCAGAAGGGCAGCACAATTTATGCAAGATGTCTTGAACTATAACTTATTAAACAATCTTTCTCATTTCTTAAATTTAATTTTATCACAGCAAAAATAAATGCAAACAATGTCACAATAATACTAAAATGTACAGTATATCTACTGAAGATTTATAAAGACCAAAGGGAGGCAGAATAAGTGTAATCATGCAACAAGATTTTCTAAGATGTGTATTTATACATTCTTTCCTCTCCATAAACCCCACATTTTTAAGAGCTGGCCCAGAGCTTCTTTCATCTCTCTACCCTGTCTTATCTTCAGCTTTTTTATGACACACGTCATGCATCCCTTATCTACCATCCTTAACATTTCAGGTTTTTTTTCCTTTACAGTTGACTCCTTTTTATTTCTTATCCAGAGAAATTTAGTCTCCAGGCTTTTTCCTGTTTCCTTTACCAATTTTTTTGCCAACAAAAATCTAGGGACCAAGTAATTCCATAAAAAATTCTCCATAAAGACCAAAACACAGACTTATTAGTATCTTGGCCATGGCTGACTTTGGTTCTTCTATTTCTGTTCTTAGTAGCTGTGTAAACTTAGTTCAGTCATTTTACTCTTAGTTTTCTAAAATATAGAATCAGGGATTTAAACTCTGTGATCTCTAAGCTGACTTTCAACTAAAATTTTGTATGCGTTTCTAATTATTTAAACCCCAAATTCAAGAACATTATGAATAGAGCATACATGCAAAATAAAATCTACATTTGTATAATTTTGTGAAAAGTTTCTTGCTTAAACGTGGGAGAATAACAAATGTGGTACTCAAAACAGATAAAACTTTATTTCCCTGTCTCTCCCCTGCTAATGGTGAATAAATCTCAGACTGCAGTAACGTGTTTTAAAGGCTTTTCTACCTTTAAAGTAGATCCAATTATTAGAAAAATCAATCTAATTAACCCAAATGCAGTGGTTCTTGGAATTTATATTGAAGAATGTTTACCTGCTTTTACATTTTAAAGAAAACTATACAATTAGAGTAGAATAATAGACATTGGAAACTTTAAAAGGTGGGTGGGTGGGAGTGGGGTGAGGGATGAAATACTTCCTATTGTGTACAATGTACACTGTTTGGCTGATAGGTGCACTAAATGCTCAGACTTCATTACTGCACAATATATCCCTGTAACACAACAGCACTTGTACCCCTAAATCTATTCAAATAAAAATAACCTGTATGATTAGTAAAAGATGATTATTTTAAATGGAATTTTATTTTCTTATAAGTTTTGTTCTTTTTTACTCTTTGAGTATCATTCAATTTACTTGTATCATTCAATTTACTCAGACATAAATCCAATCATTCAGAAGAATATCAAGGAAAAGTAAACCTGATGGGTGAAGTTAGGAAGTGATTACAGTGATCAAAGAAAGAAATAAAAAATAAAGACACACAAGAGATTCTTTTCAACTGGAAATAGTTACAATAACCTAAGGAGCCTGAGCAATGGCAATAGAAGAATGAACTACTGGCTAGAAAATGAGAGGAAAAAGCAGGAATACAGAAGAAATAGAGCAAAAGGAAGGAAGTGAGTGCTGGGCTACATATATAGCAGAAATAATTAGAAATGGCCACATGTGGGTGACACACATCTCTGGAGTTTCAAGCTGTGTCAGCAGAGAGTGAAGAGAGCTCTTAGAGAGGAAAGAGGGGCACTATCAACTAGAACATCACCATAGGGCAAGCTATGTCTCAGTCCCTCCATCGCTCTTAGGTGTGCCTCTGAAGCTCTGAAAAATCAGGCCACTTTTATGGGAGTAAGACAATGTATAAGAGCAGCCGTGGACACTAACAGGAAAGTTACAACCAGCAGTCTTTTATTTATTTATTTATTTATTTATTTATTTATTTATTAATTATACTTTAAGTTCTAGAGTACATGTGCATAAGGTGCAGGTTTGTTACATATGTATACTTGTGCCATGTTGGTGTGCTGCACCCATTAACTCATCAGCACCCATCAACTCGTCATTTACATCAGGTATAACTCCCAATGCAATCCCTTCCCCCTCCCCCCTCTCCATGATAGGCCCCGGTGTGTGATGTTCCCCTTCCCGAGTCCAAGTGATCTCATTGTTCAGTTCCCACCTATGAGTGAGAACATGCGGTGTTTGGTTTTCTGTTCTTC
>NW_016803155.1:188679-213566 GCF_001698545.2 Rhinopithecus bieti
AGGGGGGAGGGAGGGAGGTGGGGAGAGAGAGAAAGAGAGAGAGATAGAGAGAGAGAGAGAGCTCCTCACTAGACCCACCAAATGGCTGAACTGTAAGCAAATAAATTTTATCTATTGCTTTAACCCACTAACATTTTTAAAATTTGTCATTTTATGCCATTTGTAAACAATTTATTTTATGTACAGAAAATAAATTGATATCTAAGAGTGGGATGGTGTTAGAACAAAAGGATAAAGCATACTGCCTTATTTTGGGGACCAGGTATTGGGTAGAGACTAAGATTCTCAAGGAGGCTCTTAGCAAAGGTTGTAAGAACAGGATGAGGTTGCTATTGCAGGGATCCTGAGTGATCAACTGGCAGAAAAGAAATTAGCAAATTTAATACCTGTGGCAATGTGGACAATAGAAAGAAACCCTAATGATCTTGTCATCTGAGGAGGAATATTTCTAGGCTGTTGAAAGTGCTAACTCTTTTTAGTTGCACTTCTTTTCATTGATTATGACAAAGTTCTTTTAGTTGATTATAACAAAGTTTAGAACAAATGAGATGTGGAAAGAATGTTCAGCATTTAAAGAGAATTGAGTGCAATATAAAGGAGCTAGGACATGACAGATTTGAAAATAAACTGTTTCTCATCCTCATTCTTGCTCAGAAAAATAGAAAAGATTATCAAAGTAAAAAAAAAATAGTTTCAGAACAATGGTCGAATCCCAAGTGATTTCACCAAATTTAGCCTCATAATAAATAACAGAACAAAGTTTTAACTTCTTTGAAATCTCAGAAAGATTTAAGATGGTATTTCCCAAACAGTCTCTGCTGCGGAAATGGGCATATGAATATATTAAGTATGCTTTATAGATCTTCTCTTTGTAGCAAAATGGCTCATGAGAATCTCCTGGGCGCTGATCCAAGCCCAAAATAGAAAGAAATATGTCTTAAGGAGATTCACAAGTGTGGCTTTTGTCTAAGGGTATGAACCACTTATCTGATAGTAAGGAAATCCACAATTTAAAATAATTATATGTGTTTGTAATACAACGGCCAGAGATGTGTCAAAATATAGAGACTTCTGCTCTCCTATCCTTCAACTTATTAAAAAGCTCTTCAGTTGCAACTCAATTCAGTGTTTTTGGAAAGAGAGGGAGGATGGAACACAGATACCAGAGAGAGTGTCTAAGAGCCATAGAGAGACATTCCCAGGGCATATACCAAGTTTCTAAAATAGGAACTGGTGATGAATACCTAGCTGGATTTCAGAAAAAAAAAAAATATTTATGGTGTTATCCTTGATCTGTTCACATTGTGAATGGAGTCTATGGGGATCAGATAATGTGTTCTATATCGTATATGTCATTGAATTCAGACCAGCTGCATTGAAGAGCTGTACTTACACAACAGCAGCCTGGGGAGCTACCCTGAGTCTCCCTTCCCACAGTTCTTCCACAACGTGACCATAGCACTACTTCTTTAAGGGTAGATCTTGTGCTACTCATCTTGAATCTGGGTTTGTCCTGTGCAAACTTTGACCAACTGAATGCAGCATTCTGGAATATTTGAGCCTAGACACAATGAGCCTGACACCTTCTGCTTTTGTTTAACTTATATTTTAGATTCAGGCATACATGTGCATGTTTGTTTCATAGGTAAATTGTGTGTGGTGGGGGTTTGGTGTACAGATTATTTCGTCACACAGGTAATAAGCATAGTATCCAATAGGTAGTTTTTCAATCCTCAACCTCCTCCTACCCTCCACCTTCAAGGAGGTCCTGGTGTCTGTTGTTCTCGTCTGTGTCCACAGGTGCTCAAAGTTTAGTTCTTACTTGTAAGTGAAAACATGTGGTATTTGGCTTTCTGTTCCTGTGTTAGTTTGTTCACAATAATGGCCTCCTGCTCCATCCATACTGCTTCAAAGGACATGCAGCATTCTTATTTATGACTTTATAATATTTCATGGTGTATATGTACCACACATTTTTAATCCAGTCTACCATTGATAGGCACTTCATTTGATTCCATGTCTTTGCCTTGCACTTTGTGAATACTGCTGCAATGAACATATATGTGCATGTGTCTTTAGGTTAGAATGATTGATTTATATTCTTCCGGGAATCTAATAATGGGATTGATTGCTTGTCAAATGGTAATTCTGTTTTAAGTTTGTTGAGAAATTGCCAACTAATTTACATTGCAACCAGCAGTATATAAGTATTCTCTTTTCTCTGTAGGCTTGACAGCATGTTATTTTTTGACTTTTTATTAATAGCCATTCTGACCGGTGTGAGACCACATCTCATTGTGGTTTTGATTTGCATTTCTCTAATGAGTAGTGATTTTGAGCATTCTTTTCATATGCTTGTTGCCCACATGTGTGTCTTCTTTTGAAAACTGTTTGTTCATGTCCTTTGCCCATTTTTTAGTGGGATTTTTTGCTTGTAAATTTATTCAAATTTCTTATAGATTCTGGATACTAGACCTTTGCTGTATTCATAGTTTTCAAATATTTTCCCTCATTCTGTAGTTTGCTGGTTTACTCTGTTAATATGTCTTTTGCTGTGCAGGAGCTCTTTGGTTTAATTAGGTCCCGTTTGTCAGCTTTTGTTTTTGATGCAATTGCTCTAGGTGTCTACATCATGAAATCCTTACCAGGTCCTATGTTCAGAATAGTGTTTCCTAGGTTATCTTCCAGGGATTTGATAGTTTGAAGGTTACACTTAAGTCTTTTATCCACCTTGAGTTAATTTTTGTATATGGTATAAGGAAAGGGTCCAGTTTCAATCTTCTGCATATGGCTATTCCAGAACCATTTGCCAAATAGTTATTCCAGCACCATTTATCAAATAGGGAGTCCTTTCCCTACTACTTGTTTATGTCAGTTTTGTCAATCAGATAGTTGTAGGTGTGCAGCATTATTTCTGGGTTCTCCATATTGTTCTATGTGTCTATTTTTATACCACTGCCATCTTATTTTGGTTACTGTAGCCTTGTAGTATAGTCTGGCAATGTGATCACTTCAGCTTGGTCTTTTGCTTAGGACTGCGTTGGCTATTCAGGCTCTTTTTTTGTTCCATATGAATTTTAAAAGTTTTTTCGAATTCTTCAAAGAATGTCACCAGTAGTTGAATGGGAATAGAATTGAATCTGTAAATTACTTTAGGTAGTATGACTACTTTAACAACATTGATTCTTCCTATCCATGAGCATGGAATGTTTTTCATTTGTTTGTGTCATCCTTGATTTCTTTGAGCAATGTTTTGTAATTCTCATTTAGAAGTCTTTCACCTCTTCAGTGAGAATTACAGAACATCGTTCAAAACGCCACAAGTAAATAGCCACAATATCCCAGTTTGCAGACAATAAAGATTCTATACCAAGAAAACCCCATAGTGTTTGCCCTAAAGCTCTATTGCAGAGCTGCATTCCTAGATATTTTATTCTTTTTGTGGCTATTGTGAATGGGATTTCATTCTTGATTTGGATTTCAGCTTGGATATTGTTGTTGTATAGGACTGCTACTGATTTTTGTACATTGATTTTATATCCTAAAATTTGGCCAAAGTTGTTTATAAGCTCATGGAGTTTTGGGGCAGAGACTATGAAGTTTTCTCGGTATAGAATAATACTGTCTGCAAACAGGGATAGTTTTACTTCCTCTTTTCCTATTTGGATGTGTTTTATTTCTTTCTCTTGCCTAATTGCTCTGGCTAGGAATTCCAGTACTGTTGAATAGGAGTGGTGAGAGAGGGCATCCTTGTCTTGTGCCAGTTTTCAAGGGGATTATTTCCAACTTTAGCCCATTCAGTATGTACTGACTATGTATTTGTCATAGATGGCTCTTATTATTTTGAAGTATTGTCCTTCAAATGCCTAGTTTGTTGAGGGTTTTTAACAAGAAGGGAGGGAGGTGGATTTTATTGAAAGCCTTTTCATTATCTATTATGATTTCCATGTGGTTATTGTTAATTTTGTTTATGTGGTGAATCACTTTTATTGAATTGTGTATGTTAAACCAACCTTGCATTCTAGGGATGGAGCCTACTTGATCATGGTGGATTAGCTTTTTGATGTGCTGCTGAATTTGGTTTGCTAGTGTTTTGTTTAGAATTTTTGCATCTATGTTCATCAAGGATATTGGCCAAAGTTTTATTTTTATGTTGTGTCTCTTCCAGGTTTTGGCATCAAGATGATTTTGGCCTCATAGAATGAGTTAGGGAGAAACTCCCCCCGCCCCCCATTTGTTCAGAGTAGCTTCAGTATTAATAGTACCAGTTCTTCCTTATACATCTGGTAGAATTTGGCTGTAAATTCATCTGGTCCCAGGTTATTTCTAGTTTGTAGGCTTTTTATTACTGATTCAATTTTGGAACTTGTTATTGGTCTGTTCAGGGATTCAATCTCTTCTCTGTTCAACCTTGTGTGGTTGTATGTTTCCAGGAATTTATCCATTTCTACTATGTTGTCTAGTTCGCATGCTTAGAGGTGTTCACAATAGTCTCTGATGGTTTTTTGTATTTCTGTGGGTTCAGTGGCAATGTCCCCTTTGTCATTTCTTTTTGCGTTTATTTGGATCTTCTGTTTTTCTTCATTAGTCTAGCTAGCAGTCTATCTATCATATTAATTCCTTCAAAGAGCAAGCTCCTGAATTCATTGATCTTTTGTGTTTTATTTGCATCTCAATTTCCTTCAGTTTAGCTCTGATTTGGTTTATTTCTTGTCTTCTGCTAGCCTTGGGGTTGGTTTGCTCTTGTTTCTCTAGTTCCTCTAATTTTGATGTTAGGCTGTTTATTTGAAGTCTTCCTAACTTTTCGATGTAAATGTTTAGTGCTATAAGTTTCCCTTAGAACACTGCTTTGGCTATTTCCAGAGATTCTGGAATGTTGTATCGTTTTTCCCATTAGTTTCAAAGAATTTCTTATTTTCTGACTTAATTTTATTATTTACCCAGAATTCATTCAGGAGCAGGTTGTTTGATTTCTATGTAATTTTATGGTTTTGAGTGTATGTGTTTTTTTTTAATCATTGGTTTCTATTTTTATTGTGCTATATTCTGAGAACATGATTGGAACACTTTTGGGTTTTTAGAAATTGAGAATTGTTTTATACCTGATTGTGTGGGTAATTTTAGAGTATGTGGCATGTACAGATCAGAAGAATGCCTATTCTGTTGGTTTTGGGTGAAGAGTTCTATAATATGTTTATCAGGTCCATTTGCTCAAGTTGAGTTGAGATCCCAAATATCTGGTTATCTGATTATTATGCCGACTTGTTTGTGTGGCTTCTTTATAGCATCACTGGTCTGTGTACTTGTGTTTTTTGTTTTTGTTTTTGTTTTTGTTTTTTGTAGTGGTCAGGAATGGTTTTTCCTTTCTATATTTAGCCCTCCCTTCAGGACTTCTTGTGAGGTAGGTCTGGTGGTAACAAATTCTCTTAGCATTTGATTAGCTGAAAGGGGTCTTATTTCTCCTTTCCTTATGAAGCTTAGTTTGGCTGAAAATGAAACTCTTGGTTGAAAATTATTTTCTGTAAGAATGCTGAATATATGCCCCCAATATCTTCTGGTTTGCAAGGTTTCTGCTGACAAGTCTGCTGTTAGCCTGACAGGGTATCCTCTGTGGGTAACCTGCCCCTACTCTTTAGCTGCCTTTAATATTTTTTCTTTCATCTCCACACTGAAGAATCTGATGACTATGTGTCTTGGGGATGGTCTTCTTGGGGATGGTGTAGTATTTTGCAGGGGTTATCTGCATTTTCTGATTTGAATGTTGACCTCTCCAGTAAGGTTGGAGAAATTTTCATGGATGATATACTGAAATGTGATTTCCAAGTTGCTTGGCTGTTAACCTTCTTTTTCAGGGACACCAATGAGTTACAGATTTGGTCTCTTTACATAATCCCGTATTTGTCAGAGTTTTTGTTCATTCTTTATTGTTTTCCTTTATTTTCTCTAATTTATTTTGGAGAGGCAGTATTTAAGCTCTGAGATTATTTCTTCAGCTTGGTCAATGCTGCAGTTAATACTTGTGATTGCATTATTAAATTTTTCTAGTGTATTTTTCTGCCCCATAAGATCAGTTGCTTCTTTCTTATAATGGCCATTTTGTCTACCAGCTCCTGTATTGTTTTACTGTAATCCTTGGATTTATTTGATTGGATTTTGACTCTCTCCTGTATGTTGATCATCTTTATTCCTATCCATATTCTTAATTATATTTCTGACATTTCAGCCATTTTAGCTTGGTTGAGAATCATTGCTAGGGAGCTATTGTGGTTGTTCGGAGGTAAGAAGACACTCTGGTTTTTTGAGTTTCCAGAGTTATTGTGCTGTTTTTTCCTTATTTGTTTGGGATTATGTTCTTTCGATCTTTGAAGCTGCTGTCCTTTGGATGGATTTTATTGTTGTTGTTTTATTCTTTGAGGGGTTGATTATGGTACAGGTGTGCTTGGTTGAATGACTTCACTTCTAATCCACTCCTGGCTCTTGGAGGAGCCCTCTCTGATTACTGTCTCCATGCACACATTTCTTTTGTTATGGCCCGCAAGGCTCCCTCAGGCAGGAGCTGCGGTTGGCAGACAAGCTGTATCGTCAGGTTCGCCCTAATCTGCTGTCTGTGTGCTTCCTGTGAAACAGAGGATAGTGCCTGCTTGGGGAGTTTAGGTGGAATTGGGACCACTGGGTTGGAAGCTCTAGTCGGTGTGGCCTGTCTAGCAAGGAGAGGTTGGTGCCGGTGGAGTTGCCTGCTCTGTCATCTGGGTGTTTCCTGTGCCCTTTGGCAAATTCAGGAAGAAGTAGGACTGCTGAGCCAGAAGCTCTAGCAGGTATGGCTCACCTGGCTATCAGCAGGAGGGTAGGGTGGAGCATCTGGGTTCCTCCAGGGACAAAAGAAGTCTATGCCTGTCAGCTAAGTTCCCATACAAGCAGGACTGCTGGACCAGAAGCTCTAGAAGGCTTTTCCCACCTGGCTATCAGTGGTGGAGGTGGGTGGGTCATGCACCCGGCTATCCATGTTTCCTGGGACAATAGAAGCTGTGCTGTCCAGCTGAGTTTTCACAGAAGCAGGACCACAGCGTCAGCAGCTCTAATAGGCATTACCTGCCTGGCTATCAGCAGCTGGGGTCTGTGGGAATGCCTGCCCTGCCAGGTGCTTCTGGCTGCACCCTCCAGTTGAGTTCACACAGAAGCAAGACCACTGGGCTGGAAACTCTAGCAAGCATTGCCTACCTGGCTACTAGAGGCAGGGATGGTAAAGTGGCTGGCCTAGTTCAGGCTAAAGGGAGACAACTGGGCTGAAAGATGGTGCCAAATCCCCTCTGGTAGGGTTGATGGGGGGTATGGGAGGGTGGAGGTGTGGGGGATGGGGATGTGGTGTGGGGTAGGGGGTGGGGCTTGGAGCAATCTAACTAATCCAAGGCACCACAACTATGGCCTCTGTTGGGTCTATGGCACCAGTGCTGGTAGGCTTTGGGGACCAAAGCTTGTAGAGGTCCCCTTGGACTTGAGAATTACCTCTGCTTAACATCCAAGTGGTTCTCTGCTTCAGTCTTGAAGGCTGGTGGGTGTGGGGTGGGTGCAGAGGAGCTAGGGGATTCTCCCTATCCCAGTCTTGCACAGTTCCCTGTGGAGAGCATGAATGCCCCTGGGCACTCTCACTTATTCACCCTTTCCCATGTTGGAGAGGTTTTCCTAGCTCCATGCTGAGCCCAGATAGGCGGGTGCCCAGCTTTGCTCTTCTCTGCTTCCTGTGTTCCCCTTCTGCTTTAATTGGTCCCAACTCGTTTCTCAGATGATCAGCCTTACAGGGCCAGTGTTCACTGACCCTTTTGTTTCCTGTCCGTGAGAATGGCATCTAGAGCTGCTGCTAGTCTCCCATCTTAGCTTATGCTTTTATGTTCGGGAGAAATCTAGGACCCTGAAGCTGCCAAAAGGTAAAGTAGTCCCAGCTAAGCATACAGAAAGGTAACATGGAGAGAATGAGAGAGACAGAGAGGGGAAGAGAGCCGGCAGGCTAGTCAGTCTTCTTTTCCAACTGTCTTTGCTGAGACACAAAGGTCATTTTGGACATTTCATTCCTAAAAGATTCCAAGTGGAGCAACAAAGAGTTCTCTTCACTGACTCTTAGCAAAATTGCAGAACTGTGAGGAAATAAATGATATCTGTTATTTTTAAGTACTAAGGTTTTGGAGTTAATTTGTTACAAAGCAATACATAAATATCTTAATCAGAAATTAACACTTAAAATGGGTTACTTAATACTTCAGATGTCCTTATGAAAATACAAAATATATTTTGTTAATTATTGTATGGATAAGTATTTTCCAGTCCTGTGGTCATTTAGAAAGATTTTCCAATGAAGTATAAGAATATGTATGGCAAGCAAAGAATGACTTTTGGTATGCAACCTCATTTGTCATTTTTTTCATCCACTTTACAGAAGAAGCTGTCACTTGACTATATCACAATGCTGATTATTATTGCTGCCATCAGAGTGTTATATGTTAGCCTCAAAATTAACTCTTCATTGAAAACATGAGTTAAAGGGCATAAGGATAGTGTGAGATTTTTCCAGACTAAATGAAAGGGCAGTAATAACTATTTTATGCCTCTTGGCTAATATATGTTTGCATGTTGGACAGAGTTTAACCTAGGCTTGCTTTCTTTGTAATATACCACATGCAGGTGAGGGTGTGGGGTAGGAGATATGGCACATATTATTTACCTACCAGAGTCTTCAGGTGCTTACAACAAACCTGAAGACAGTTGAAGAGCCAAATTGACTTAAGACAGTTTGTAAAAAGAGGGAATTCTGGCCAATGGTAGTAAGAATGAGGAGTAAAGGAGAGGTTTGATTATTATAGATTATTTTCTCTACTTTGTATTAACAGGTTTTTTAGAGAAGGACAAAGGAAAGGAGACAGATAAAAGCAAAGATATAATTGAAAGTTTAAAACATGATACATTCTGTATAAGGCTCTATGATATACACTCTCAAATAACAGAAATGATACCAAATCAATGCAAGAGTATCCTTTTGTCAACAATTGTGTTTTCTTTCATTTTCACCAGTGAGCCTAATGCAAACTAAATTCTATTCCACTGAAATTAATACAATCCAAAAATAAAAGTTTATTAAATATCCTGCTGTTCAATAAAAAATTGTGAGTCCTTCTAGAGGCAGATATAAACCATGGAGATTAAAAAGCAAAATAAGAATGATCTATCATTTTGAGGAGTATGTACCATAGTGGAAGAGGACAGAAGACAACGTGATGATTGCAGTAAAAATAAGATAATATTTGCTAGAATAGACACAAATACAGGTTTCTGTGGAATCCTGTTTAGGGGAAGTTAACTCAGACTTCATTGTCAGGGAAACCTTCCTTGAGGAACTGGAGGGCAGGACAACAGGAGCTTCCTGGGGGCAATTAGAGATGGTCTTCTAGGTAGAGACAAGAACTCACACCAAAGGTACAGACAAAATGGGGTCTGGGGACAGCGACCTGGAACTACAACCCTGAGGATAAATACCCAGGCAAATGAAGGACTGAGGAAAAGTTCATGTTAGCAAACTGGAATAAAAGGAGGCTAAAGAATTTGAACGAAGTCAATGATATAAGATCTTAGAAACTTCTCTGTCTGCTCCATACATACTGAGAATTCCAATAATTTCTAGAAGGTATGTGAGGGGCCTGAGCTATTTTGTTTTCTGAGAGGTGCCTTTAGAATTCTGAGCTCTCTCTAGGATAATCAATTCCCTCTCATTGCTTCCCTACAGCTAACCCATCAGACATTGTCTCTGGGATGAAGTCATTGCCTCAGGGAAATGTCAACCTGATTTCCCCACAGGCACTTTAGACTAATTGGTACAAACGTTGATTTGTCTCTTGAGGCTTACAACAAACCTCAAATATATATTATAAAATATATATATTTTAAAGTGAATTTATCATCTGTTCTCATTGACTTGCTTCCTTTCCTATATTTTCTATCTCAGGGTAGGTTTCCTCAGCTACATAATCAGCCCAGAATAGAAACCTGGCTGATATCCTTAACTATACCCACTACCTCTCCTTAAAACATGACCCTGAGAAGGAAGAGAAAGGCTTTGTGAATATTTTCATTAATGCATAAGATCCAGGAAAATGGAGATTATTCAACAGTGAATCCCCAACACAGAATAATGCCTGGCACATAGTGGATACTCTCTAGCTGGATGGATGGATGGATGGATGGATGAATAGATAGATAGATAGATAGATAGATAGATAGATAGATAGATAGATAGATAGATATGCTGGATTAATAAATGAGTGAATTTCTCATTTATTTTTCTCAGCTCTTATCTCATTAAAAAAAAGCATACTAATGAATTAAGATGTTTTTCAGAATATGAACTGATTCAAAAGGAGAGTCCATAGACAGGGAATCCAAAGAAACATATTAGGATTTTTAAATTTGTTATAATACTAAATACTTTTAAAACTTCGTTTAAAGCAGACATTGCATTAAAAGTCACTCAAAGTAGACCCAAAACGATGGTTTGGTAAAAGGTATTTGACTTTGTTATTTGGAGTGAGGCAGTATAGCGTATGTTTTAAACGTGTGGGTTTGAATTTTAGCCCTTGTATTCAATGACTGCGTAACTAAAGTCAGGCCATTCAGCCTCTGTGTGCCTCAATTCCATTATGTGTGAAATGGAGATACTAATATTACTTACTGCAAAGAGTTATTTAAAACATTGACATAGTAAATGTGAAGTACTTATAAGAGTATTTACCAAAGGGAATGTGCTTAATAACTATTAACTACTATTAGAAAGACAATAATTTTATTTAAAAGGCATTTTGTAAAGTTGTGTTTTGTGTTTTAGTTGTTTTTTTTTTTTTAAATGAACAAATGATCTTCCAAAATGATCTTACATGGTTGAAACATCAGACCCGGTCTCTCCGTTGTGGTCTAATAACAAAGCAAGTGAGATTTATAATAAAGTGGTTCCTAGAGCTATGCTGACTGGGTTCAAATCCTCATTCCATCACTGACTAGTTGTATAAGCTTGAGCAAATTGCTTGTTCTTGCTGTGCTTCAATTTCCTCAGCTGTAAAATGGGTAAGTGCCCATCTACTGGGTGCTTGTAAGGATTAAATTAGCTAATATTTGTAATGAACTTACAGCTGACTCTAGCCAAACAAACAAACAAACAAACAAAAAAAAGCTACATGCTCCAGAATGCCTGCTTACTTGTTGAATAAATGAGTGCATGAATGTCCCTTAATGTTGTATACATGACGTGTTTCCTCCCTTTAATAATAAAGACTAATGGATAAAGTGTCAAAGCCTGAGGAACAGTTAACAGACAACATCAGTGACAGTGAAGAATAAGATTTCATGGAAGTATGAAAGTAAATATTTGTTTTCTTATTCTAGAAAGGTAGACAAGTTACACTGTCTTAAATACCAGGAGGCTGAATATTCATTAATCTGTTTTCCTAAGTAATATAAAAAATAAAACATGGTGAGAATTTTAGAAAACCAAAATGATAATTATTTTAAACTAAATATTTTAAAAAATATTAATATTTAGCATATGAACTAGGATCAAATGCTTCATAACATGAGCTTCTATTTATGCACCACAGTCAATTTCTAAACTTTTATTTCCAGAATGGAGTATACAGGACTAGAAATAACTTCAAAATTATTTTTTTATGTTTGATTAGCACAGAGTAGAATGAAATATCAATGCTGGGGGGAAACTTAACATAATAGTAAAGGATAACAGTTATTAAATATTTAATGTGCAATATCTTAATCATTCTTCCTAAAACCTTAAGAAGGTAGAGTGTCTATTTTGCAGGTAAAGAAAAAGCCCAAGCAAGGATAAGTGGCTTGCCCAAGTCACCATGTCAATGAATTGAGGGAGCTAGAATTCCAACTCCAGACCTACAATTTTTAATCCCACATCTCTACTGGCCCTTTTGAATTAGCACTTATAGTGACATTACTGAGTTCATAAGAAAGCACTATTGCACATCATGCTGAAAATGGAGCATATCTCAAAAACCTTAAGTTGACAAAGTCTTAGCCTTAAGAGGATTGGTTTTTAATTATCAGAAAGCTAGTTTTGTCATATCATGCCCTGTAACTAGATACTGTTCAGTTTCTGTCTTTGAAGGAGCCAATGTAGTTACTGATAAAGGCAGTTTTAATAACTTCAGATTATGTAATATATTACAATTGACTTTACAAAGTATTTTTATCTTTATGGATTATGCTGAAAATTCTCTGAATTCATGCTTCACATATTTTTTCAGGTCCCAGCTTCCTTAAATTTTACATTATGATTTTCTTATGTGAGATCATTCACCTGGGGTTTCTGTTCTGTAGCCTTTGGCTAAATTAGCCTTAAGTCCTTAAATTTCACTAGAAAACTATCTCCCAAATTAATAGCCCCAAAGCACTTAAGCCAAAAATTGATTTTACTTTACTCGCTGTTGAGTTACATAGACCACACTGCAAAACTAAACAAGTTTTTTAAATTGTGATCTATATTACTGGAATTCACTAACTAACATAAACCAGATTATTTCTTGCTTTACTTTACCTCTTTTTCCCTAACCACTTGCAAGGGAATATTGACGGGCTTTGATTTTGATAAATCTATTAACATAGAAAAAAGTGAATATATATTCATTTGTCTCTATTTTCTTCTGTAAATTGATTTCATAGTTTAAACTATAGACCTGAGGTGTGTTAAATTGCATTGTTTTGTTGATTTGTTTTTGTTAGTTTTAAAATGAAAAGCCTTTGAGATCTTTTACAATTAAATGAAAATTTAGGCAGAACAGAAGGAACACCAGATGGGAGTCTCTCAAGAAGTGTCCTCAGGGATATCACATGAAAGTGAGGTGATCCTAGGTGAGCAGAACACAATAGAATTTGTGACTGAAATAATATCTTAATACAGAGAATGTGCAATTTATATGCTAAGGAAATGGTATGTGACATATATATGTACATATGCCTACATATATATGCATAGAATCATCTTGAACTGGAATAAACTTAAAAAACTAAGGTAGACCAACTTCATCATTTATGGAAGAGTAGCTTAGGGGAAAGAGATTTCAAGTAATGGGTAACAATGTCACAAAACTCATTACTTTTTGGCAGAGGAATGACTAAAAATCAGGTGTCCTTGTTTCAAGTCTGGTATTTTTTCTATCAACCCAAACTGTGTCTGGGAAAAGAATATAAATTTATTAAAATATAGATTTTCCCCCATGTAGCAATGTTTGCTGATTTGCAACTTTAAATGTTTTAATTCCAGGCAGAGTTATAGAGCATTACATTATAGATATCATTCTCCTTGAGGGTAAAGAGTTTGGCTTGAGTACCAAAAGGTTATGAAGAATGCTTAATAACTGTATGCTTGAAACAACCACTTGTAAAAATGAATGTAAATATATTAATTTGTTTTTGGGATTTCAATAATCACCTCATGTATAATAGCTGGAGGAAACTACTTGGCCCTTTATCTGGTTTCTTTTCATTTATAGCCTCATCACTTTTCAAACTCAATACTGATGCTGCTCAAAGCTGAATGATGTACTGACATTTTCACAGAAAATAAGTTTCAGAAATCTTCAGTATCCCCATACTACTAATTTTAGTAAAACATTACTATTTTATACACTTTATGTGAAATGTAAAGTCAGACACAATTTTCCCATATTGCCTCACAAAATTATAAAACCAAAACTATTTGAATAGCTAAATAGAAACAAGTCCACAAAGTCTTAAAATTGAAGTTGGAATATTTAACTTAATGTAATTACTGGTATGAATCTGGTAAAATTAAATTGCTATACACCAAATAATTTTAGCACTGATTGTTATAATACAGACACTTTAAAAAATAAAGATTACGGCCAGGCAGGGTGGCTTATGCCTATAACCCCAGCACTTTGGGAGGCTGAGGTGGGTGGATCATGAAGTCAGGAGGAGTTCGAGACCAGTCTTGCAACTATGGCGAAACCCTGTCTCTATTAAAAATAAAAAAATTAGCCAGGAGTGGTAGCAGGTGCCTGTAATCCCAGCCACTCAGGAGGCTGAGGCGGGAGAATTGATTGAACCCAGGAGGCAGAGGTTGCAGTGACCCAAGATCGTGCCACTGCACTCCAGCCTGGGTGACAGAGCAAGATTCCATCCTTCATCTCAGAAAAAAAAAAAAAAAAAAAAGATTACAATAAAGATATTACATATATAACACTCACAGGTGTATATGCATACAGATATATAATGGATATGAGGATATGAGTATTTTAAAGACTAGTAATAAAATGAGCATGCATGTACTCTCTACCTAGTTAGTATAAGGCATTATGAGCAATGGTGATACCTGCTTTGAGCCTTAAAAACTACTCTTTGATCTCACTTCCATTCTTATGTGGTTATCCCTGTACTGATTTCTGAGTTTGCTAGTCCTTTATTTCTTTATAATCTACCAAATATACATACATACATATATATACACATACACACAAAAATATATCAGAGATTACATATTGTTTAGGTTCTCCTATTTGGGGAATTTATATAATGGGGATATTTGTTTATGACTTTCTTTTTTTCTCTTCCACGTTACTTTTTTGAGATGTAGTTGTGTTGATGTGTACAGGTGAGAGTCACTGATTTTCACTACTGCATATGTTTTTGGTGTATACAGTATACATACTGCTGTAAGTGGATGTTATTGTTGCTTTTACTTTTATATTACAAAGATTTTCTTATGAACCTTCCAGTACCATGTCTCCTTATATATACATCAAATAATTTCACCTAAACAGGAAAATTTTGTTGTTTTGGATATGTACATCTTCAACTTTTTAAGTGATGCCAGATGGCTTTTTAATGCAGATTTAGAAAACTATATATGTATTAAACTTTTCCTTGCAGTTGCAATTTGTATACTTATCAGTTAACAGTAAGTAAATTCATCTAAAATGTCCCCCTTTTGTCAGGGCAAAATATTAGTTCTTAAAAGAATACAGATGGTGTTCCTTTACTCATCAACATAGGCTTAACTAGATGTGGTCATCTCTTTTATAAGTGTATCAATAATATCCATATCAAAGAATCCAATGGATGCCTTTCAGCCTTTATTCTATTTTGTTTTTTTGATTTTTAGTTTAAGTGTTAGCCCTTATTCTTCCTGGACTTCACTGTAGCAAGACTGAACAGCCCCTCCTCCTCAAAACTTTGTTCCTCTGGCTTTAATGATAATAATTTTCTCGACTGTGTACTTGCCCCTCTGCCTATTGTTCTGCCTGATATTGAATTACTTTCTTGTTAAATGTCAAATTTCCTCAGGACTTTGTTCTGGGCCTTCCTATCTCATTCTCTTCACTCTCTCCTGAGGTTGTTATGTCATCTGGCCTCACGTGTTTAAATACTACAGCCTGAGAACTTCCTGAATCATGAATATAAGTGTGAACTTGGTAACTTTCCCTACAAGCCTAAGAAACACCTCAAACTTAAAAGTGTCCAAACTAATTATCTTGTCATTCTCCCCTAAATATTTTCTTCTCAATCTTCCCCATCTTACTGATGACCCTCACCTCCATTTAGTTGCTTAATCCAGAAGTCTGAGGCTGACGCTTGACATCTCCTTCTCACATCTTCATAGGTTTATATGTGCAAACATACAATTTATTTCTGCATTTTCTAATAAGATTAAATAATTAGGGTGATATAAATACAGTGGTACATCTAAACCAGAGAGTGCTTGAATAGAGGAAACTATGATTAAATGAATGGAGGCTGTTTCAAACTAGAAGCACAAACAAATGGAGAGATCAAACAGAGGTCCAAAGGATGTTGAAAACACACAGATTAATAGAGAGTCTTGAGTGGAGACAGATTCAGGGACAGGTCCTTCCAGATTACTGGCACTCAAGAGTTTTCTAAGGAAAGGAAGATATAGATGCAGAGCTGAAAAAAACATGCATCAGAGTAAAAAATGGAAGAGTGGTAGGTGGGAAAAAGTGGAGTGGTGGGAAAAGAGGTTTCCTTCTGTTGGAGGAGTCAGTTTCTGCTGCTCCAGGGAGTGGAGTCCAATCCATGGTGTATTATTGTCTCACTAAGAAAGGCAAGGCCCGGCTGGGCAAGGTGGCTCATGCTTGTAATCCTAGCTATTTGGGAGGCTGAGGTGGATGGATCACTTGAGCTCCAGAGTTTGAGATAAGCCTGGGCAACATGGAGAAACCCATATCTACAAAAATAAAAATTAAATTAAAATAGCAGGGCATGGTGGTATGTGCCTGTAGTCCCAGCTACTAGGGGGGCTGAGGTGGGAAGATTGTTTGAGCCCAGGAGGTCGAGGCTGCAGTGAGCCAAGATTGCACCACTGCACTTCAGCCTGGGTGACAAAAGTGAGAACCTGCCTCAAAACAAACAAACAAACAAACAAAACAAGGCGGGTCCTCATGTAGGAATAAATTGTAAATTGAAAAGGAGTCTTATACGTGCAAGGAATGGGAAATAATTCTTATTGGATGAGTCTGCATCTGATAATGGGTTGACTTGTGATTAAGTGCTCTCAGCAGAACAGATACCAGATGCCTGAGTCCAAATGGTAGTCCAGCAGAATAAGCAGATGGGTGAATGAATGAATCATTTACCACATAACCTCTAGAAGGAGCAATGGATCACAAAACATGCCAGTGAAACCTTGATGTCTCTATTACTTTGCTTATGTTTATCAGAGGTTTGGGCTTATTTTCACCAGTAAGTGGACCCCTATAAATGGCTCTTTAAGAGACATATTTATTGTGCAGTGATTCTCTTTTTACACATTGTTGGACAGAAAATGAGGACAGGGTAATGATTAACTTTTATCCCTGTAATTTACAAAACTCAAAAGTGTTGAATGTTGTTAACTTTCTTGATTTCTTCAACGAAGTGTTTTAATTTTTTCTAATTATTTAATGTCCACTAGAAAAGTGTCTTTGAAGAGCTCAAAAAGGTTGGCAAGCATTCTTTTATAGAATATCAAACACATTTAGTGAGGTGCCATTAGATACACACAATGTCTCCAACTTGATAAGCTGGGACAAGTAATATAAGCAACCCACGTTTTCTACAGTAACTGAAGTGGTTTCTGTTTTCTTTTGTTCTTCAGGAATCTCTTACAAATTCTTAAAGAGAATCCTGTTTTTATGTTTTAGACTATTAATTAAATAGTAATTTATTTTGACTAAACGATTTTCATGGCTAGTGATTGACAGGCCTTTTTATAAAAGTGAATGTAGAAAACTAATTATTGACTTTGTAAGTCAATGTCTTGAATACACATGAAGTGCATAACACTTATCTGCTTTACCAGTGTCTTTATTTCTAAATGGAATCGCTAGAAAGTTTTAAAAAATTAAATTATTAAACTTATTTACTATGTTGAAGTTATAAATTAATTTGAAAATTAAGATGAATGTTTAGATTTTGGAGTCAGTCACTAATTCTTCAAATATAATAGTCCATGCCATCACACATCCGTTTTTAATCCTAGTGACTTACTACATCTGAAAAAAAGATAGCATCTTTCTACATTTTCTAATATCAACTTCTGCATATATAAAAAGATATAATTGATTAACAATATTTATTTCTTGCCATAATTATTTTATTTCCTCTCATATTTAGCGAAGAGAATAACTGGTACCATCTTCATTTACTAGGAATTAAGATTTGGCATCCTTAACTAACTTGGACCCAAAAGCAAGAGTCCATGCACTGAAAAGTGTAAGCAATTAAAGAACTACCAAGGAAAGTGTTTTTCTACCACTGAGAGAGGGCATTTACTCTCAGACCTTGAAAGTTATCATCATTTATGGTCATCAGGGGAAGCAGAGTTTTTCACACCCCAGGCACAAAATTGAAAGTGTCTAACTGTTTCATTCTCTTCTCACATACTGAGCTCTGGGTTATTTTGTTAAAGGAAGCATTAAACAACCTGTCAGCACACATACATTGGATTAGGGACTTTTATCATATGGAGGGGCTCTGGCCAGTTCAGGAAGACATTATTGGAAACTTAGAGGTGAGAGCATAAATGTAACTGAACACTTTTTGGCTCAAGGAATCAACTATCGTTCTTTTCCTTAGTATTTTATATTACAAACCTGTTGTTTTTAATTTTCTGAGCACTAACAACCCACTGTGCTTAAACAACTGTTAATCAGAACACAATGTGTAGATAGTTAGAGCTTGCATGATGCTTAGATATTCAGAGGAGTTGTATTGCCCAGAAACAGGTTCAGAAGGCTGAATTTCTTATCTTTCTTTTCCTGATTCATCATATGAGTTCTCTTTAAGTTCTCTTTAAGTTTTATCATCTAGATACCTTTTATTTTTTGAGCCGGAGTCTCGCTCTGTCACCCAGACTGGAGTGCAGTGGTGCGATCTCGGCTCACTGCAAGCTCCGCCTCCCGGGTTCACGCCATTCTCCTGCCTCAGCCTCCCGAGTAGTTGGGACTACAGGCACCTACCACCAATCCTGGCTAATTTTTTGCATTTTTAGTAGAGAGGGGGGTTTCACCGTGTTAGCCAGGATAGTCTCGATCTCCTGACCTCGTGATCTGCCCGCCTCGCCCTCCCAAAGTGCTGGGATTACAGGCGTGAGCCACTGAGCCTGGCCTATCATCTAGATACATTTTATAGTTTGTATCAGTCATCTGGTATATAGCAATATAAGTGTATGTCTCACATATTCTAGCACACACACATACACACATAGTTACTGTGACACTGTAACAGTATAAGAAAATAATAAAAAAAGCAATGAGGGGCTGACATAAAATCTTTCAACTACAGCATATTTAACAAGGAGGGAAAACCTGCTTAGCTGGCTGCCTTTTTAATTTCAAGGTAAATTTATTGGTCCAAATACTGAATGGTCCTCCAAATTTGATTATAACAAATGTCCAGATGCCTTACATCACAGGATGAATGTCAAGATTTTTAGTGAGATAATCCTTTAGTAAAGGCCTATGTTTCAGATAAGGTTTTAGGAGAAAAAGTCTTTAGAAATATAGTCAATTGCTATTATCATCTCTCTGAAATTTCAAAACTCTGTCCTCCATTACATAACAACCTCTCTGCCTTATTAACAAGCTTCTAGAGAAATAACCTAAAACCACTCTGTTGCTTCTTCCAGCTCATTTATTCTTCCTCACAATATTACAATTTGATTTTTGTTAACATTTTTCTCCAGAAACTGGTGGTTGACCTTTTGTAACATTGGTGTTCAACAGATGCTTCTTTTGGAAACTATTTCTATCTTTGGTTCTTGTGACATTTTTTTCCTTTGTCTACTGCCAGCCTCTCTATTCCTTAACTAATTTGGCGTGTACCTTTCTTAGCCTAGTTCTTGATTGCTGATTCCCAATTCTCAGCCCTCTTTTATCTTAATCTTCAAAATCAATTCAATCAGTTATTGTGGCTTCCACTATCTCCTGTGCAGATTCCCACAGCCATATGTTAATGATCTCTTGTGAACCGAAGGTCCATATTTCAAATGACTCGTGCATCACAACATTCCACTAATATATTCAGCAGGAACACACAATGGACTGATGGATTTGTGGTGATGGCAAGCCAGTTGTTAAAGATTTGAAAATCACTTCTGCCCCAAAGTGACTGTATTAGTCTGTTCTCACATTGCTAATAAAGACATACCCAAGACTGGATAATTTATAAAGGAAAGAGGTTTAATTGACTCACAGTTCCACATGACTAGTGAGGCCTCACAATCACAGTGGAAGGCAAATGTGGAGAAAAGTCATGTCTTACATGACATCAGGCAAGAGCTTGTGCAGAGGAACCCCCATTTATAAAACCATCAGATCTCCTGAGACTTATTCACTAACAGGAGAACAGTATGCGGGAAACTACCCTCATGATTCAATTATCTCCACCTGGCCCCACCCTTGACACATGGAGATTATCACAACTCAAGGTGAGATTTAGGTAGGGACACAGCCAAAGCATATCACCAACTCAAATGCAATGATGAACCTGCCATTTTCCCTATAAATAATCCTAGATTCATTCCCCATTTTGAGAATGGGACTATAAATTCTATGGTTACATAAGCCAACCTGGTCATTAAAATTCCAAACTTTCTATATTTTTTTAACCAATAATTATTTTTAAGTTCAATAGCATTCATAGTTATTCTCCCGCCCTTATTGCCAAAATATCTTTTTTGTTTAATTATTCTGAATAAACCTGACTTTGCCATTTCTTACAATGTAGTCCTAACCCCTCCAGTTGTACACTTCAGTTGCTATCAGAGTGAATATAGCATGATGACAATTCCTACCCAAACTTCTTAAGTGGCTCCCCCATTTAAGAAGTATGTAATGTATAGTATGGCATCAATATGTAAATATATACTATTTTGCATTTTACATAGGATTCATTATTCTCTGGCTCCCACTCACCTATCCAAAATCAAGTTTTCTTTCTGCTTACTTCATATCAAACTCCCGTGTCTATATAATAATAAATTATGTCTACTCCACCTTCCCCTCCCTCAGGCCCTTCCATTACCTAAGCTTGTGTATATATAATATTGCCTCTGTCTGCAATGATAGCCTACATATTATTTACCAGGCAGACACTTGATCTTTCTTCAAATCTCTAATTACACACTCCCCTACTTCTTCAGGGAGATCAGAAGACACCTTTTTCTATCTTTCTATTTGCTTCTGCATGTGTTTATAATAAAGTAAATGCTCAGCTATATTTGTATTCAGATGTAGCTGAGTCTTGAGAAATTATATTCAATTAATGTCTGCTCAATTAAATTTGGTTTCATATTAAAATTTATCTTTCATTTGGAAAAATTATAGTTATGAAAGAAGAGGACAAATGTAAATTATTAAAAGTTATATTTATGTTTCTTTCATTCTTTAACTGAGATCTCTATTTAAAAGCTGTTCATTGAGCTCCAACTATGTGACAGGAACTGTCCTTGCCTTGGTGTATAAAAAAGTAAACAAAACATATTTTTTTACTATTATGGAGCTTAGAGAATGGTTTTATTTATGAAAAAGTCAATGAAGCACATTCATGTTATAGAAAAAATCACGTATCTGTTTAATGATCAATAAATACACTGCTAATGGAGTAAATCTGAATCTATATCTCTGCATGTTTACAGATACAGAATTATCTTATTTCATTAAAAGCATATGTATCACATCAAATATGCTCGTGAATTTTGTTTTATGTATATTTTTGTTTTATTTTATCTTGTATATTATGGAGTCATGATATTTATAGTGAATAGATGTATGTGTATCAATTTGCATTATTTGTGGGACTTTGAAACAATAGCATTTTATATTTCTAATAATATAAAAATAGTATGTTCAAATAGGTAAAGCACAATGGTAAATATAATAAGGGAAAAGATTAATAAATGTAATAAGCTACTGGTATACTTAACAATCTTAAATTTTTAAAGCAATTTGCTGCAATGACATAAAATGGAACCAAATAATAGCATTTAAGTCAGCTTTCAAGCTATTTTCCTAAAATATAGCTTAATAACGAAGACAATAAGCTAATTATCTAAACAGAAATTTAGAGAGTGGGATGGCATGTGCACAAAATTCTGTAATAAACATTTTCACGTTTTAGCAATCTCATATAAAACAGAGACTGGGGATGGTCTTCCAATTCCATTTCTCATAGTATATTTTTGGTGTGTTATTAAGGAAATCCATTGAAATATCCAGTGAAAATCACTATCTTAGTGGTGTATGAATCATGCATGCTAAATCGTATTAAGAAATGTAATACACATACTATAGCCATAAGATGGAAAAACAAACTGACATTGGAGCAATTTTTAAATGAGAACAGTAAACTTCCATTATACTTTGGTATGATAGATAAAATGTATGTTAGATGTTAGTAGAATCACTCAAAAACTTTTTTGAAACCATGCAGATGACCCCACTAGCCAGAAAATATTTCCAAAGATTTTCTTTTTCATTTTTCAATATGATGACATAATTAATATTTTAAAACATCTATAGAAATACCTGGATTTTCCCATGAAGGTCTGGAAATCCACCAATAAAGACAGATCCTGATTTCGGTAGGGGTTTTCCAAGTACATGATTGATAGAGCTGCATGTTTGTGTATTCCTGCCTAGAATAGTCAGTTCAGCTTTACATGGATCCAAATCTTGCCTGTAACCATTTAAGAAAGAAATGTATGGTTTTATCATGAGTCATATAAACATTTGTATGATGAATTAATTAAGCTATTATCAAAAGAATAATTTAAGTAAACAGATTATTTCACAATAAAACAAAGCCAGAAGTAGATTAATCTGTTATACATTAGAAATCCTTAATGCTTTAAGTACATAAATACAAAGTTACAGTTTGACAAAACAACAAATTATAGCAATCAACTAATGAAATAAATAAATCCTGATAAACAGATCTTTCTCAATTGTAACTGAAACAATTATGGATTATAATATTCCATTTTAGCTTTTTACATTGTTAAATGTTCTGTATGAGTAAAAAATATTAAAAGAATCAAATTTCAATGTAGTCATACAATGTATAGTACATATTTAGGTGGAAAATAGATATATTCCAGACAGTAATTAGTTGTAGAAATATAAATTATATCAACAAGCAAAGCACGGAAAAATTAACAAATGAATAAATCAAATATAACCTAATCAGGAAGATCAGAGTAATAATTTCCATATGCCCATTCTTTTAGAAAGATGAAAAAGACAAAATACTTTATCAATACTTTAACATGTAGATATGCATGTGTCATTTACTCTAGCCACATGTTTAACTAACTGTTTATTTCAGAGGTTGACAAACTATACTCTTAGGCAAATCTTGCCTGCCATCTCTAAGTAAATAAAGTTTAATTGGCACACAGCCACATGTTTATTTACATATAGTCTATGGGTTTTTTAATAACAGAATTGAATAATTGAAACAAGACTTTTTGTCCCAAAAGGCCAAAATATTTACAATCTAACCCTTATAGAAAAAGTTGGTAGATCCACTACCTATTCGCCAAGCAAACTTTATCATAATCCTTTTCAAAATAATAGTACACATGTAATAAAAGATAACCTACATAGCATCCAACTATCAATGTCTTTCTATTCCATGAATATGTGACATTCTGGTTTTCATATATTTATACTGAATTATGGCATACATAATAAAGAGGGTAAAGGATAAAGCTGTATAAAATGTTATATTGTGAACATATTTAAGTAACCACTACCTAGGACAAAAGGCACAAAATTACAACCTAGACCACCCCAACCCAACATACACACACATGCATACATATGCACACACACACACACATATTCACTCTCTCTCTCACAACTCCTCTATCTTAATTCAACATCATGTTTTTGAGATATATATTTTTGAATTGAATAGTTTATTTATTTTCAAGATATATAATCAGACACTTTACAAATTATTCTAATGTTGGTATACTGTGAAATTTTAAATGTTTGAGCTATGAATAGTGCTGCTATAGACCTGCTTGTATGTATTGTTTCATGTGCAGAAATGTGCATTTCTGTTGAGCATTTAACAAAAAAGTACTTAGAGTTCTACGTTCAGTATATGTACTCTACTGCTTATATATTTTGCAAGGATTTTCTTTTTACTTTTGGTGTCTTACAATTTTACTTTTTTAATGGTGCTTTGTAATAATCAGTAGTTTTTCATCTTAATTTATATGAATTGATCAATCTTTTCCTTAATAATTAGTATTTTGTTGTTGTTCCTGACTTACTCCATTTTGAAAACATGTTTTACTATTGACATTTAGATCTACAATCCACCTGAGATTGGTTTTTATATAGTCCCAAGTATGTATCAGTTTTTATTTTTTCTTTATGGAAATCCAATTGACTCCGTAACATGGAGAATGGAAGAAAACTATCCATTCTCCACTGTTCTACAGTATCGCTTCTGTCATAAATCGTCCCCACATATATGTAGGTGTGTTTCTAGACTCTCTTTTCTGTTCCACTGGTCAATTTTTTCTGTCTTTGTACCAATATATCAATGTCTTAAGACTTACTCTAAAAGTACAGTATTTAATACACAGTAGAGTAAGCCATCCTACTTCGTTTTTTCCCCTTAACATTGTTTTGGCTGTAAGGTGTGTGTATGTGTGTGTGTGTGTGTGTGTGTATGTGGGTGTGTGTGCATGCATGGGTGTGTGTGTGCGTGTGTGTTCGTGGGCTCTTTCTCTTTTATTGGTTCATGTTTCTACTTTTGTGTCAGTATTACACTGACTGATACTGATACTGCCTAATGCTAACACTTTGTAAGTCTAGACATTTTCTATAGTAAATTATTTTACTTTGCTCAGTTTTTTTTATTGAGACAATTAAATATCCTTTTCTTTCTCTCTTAAGTGTGATGAATTATGTTTGCTGGGTTTCAAAACTTTGGGTGTATTCTTGGAGTAAGTTTAACTTGGTTATGACATAATGGCTTTCTTATATAATGCTGGATTCACTTTTCCATCTATTAAGGAATTTTTACATGCAGTTAATAAGGGATAGACCTTTCAATTTCTTTTAATATTTTTTATTATACTTTAAGTTCTAGGGTACGTGTGCACAATGTACAGGTTTGTTACATATGTATACATGTGCCATGTTGGTGTGCTGCATCCATTAACTCATCATTTACATTAGGTATATCTCCTAATGCTATCCCTCTCCCCGCCCCCCACCCCACGACAGGCCCCAATGTGTGATGTTCCGCTTCCTGTGTCCAAGTGTTCTTATTGTTCAATTCCCACCTAT
>NW_016803155.1:214801-222952 GCF_001698545.2 Rhinopithecus bieti
TTTTGCCCATTCAGTATGATATTGGCTGTGGGTTTTTCATAAACAGCTCTTATTATTTTAGATGTGTACAATCAATACCTAATTTATTGCGCGTTTTAGCATGAAGAGCTGTTGAATTGTGTCAAAGGCCTTTTCTGCATCTATTGAGATAATCATGTGGTTTTTGTCTTTGGTTCTGTTTCTATGCTGGATTGCGTTCATTGATTTGCATATGTTGAACCAGCCTTGCATCCCAGGGATGAAGCCCACTTGATCATGGTGGATAAGCTTTTTGATGTGCTGCTGGATTCAGTTTGCCAATTTTTTAAATATTATTATTATTACTATTATACTTTAAGTTCTAGGGTACATGTGCATAACGTGCAGGTATTTTATGCCAGTATTTTATTGAGGATTTTTGCATCGATGTTCATCAGGGATATTAGTTTAAAATTCTCTTTTTTTGTTGTGTCTCTGCCAGACTTTGATATCAGGATGATGCTGGCCTCATAAAATGAGTTAAGGTGGATTCCCTCTTTTTCTATTGATTGGAATAGCTTCAGAAGGAATGGTACCAGCTCCTCCTTGTGGCTCTGGTAGAATTCGTCTGTGAATCCGTCTGGTCCTGGACTTTTTTTGGTTGGTAGTCTATTAATTATTGCCTCAATTTCAGAGCCTGTTATTGGTCTATTCAGAGATTCAACTTCTTCTTGGATTAGCCTTGGGAGGGTGTATGTGTCGAGGAATTTGTCCATTTCTTCTAGATTTTCTAGTTGATTTGCGCAGAGGTGTTTATAGTATTCTCTGATGGTAGTTTGTATTTCCGTGGGATTGGTGGAGATATCTCCTTTATTATTTTTTATTGCATCTATTTGATTCTTCTTTCTTTTCTTCTTTATTAGTCTTGCTAGCAATCCTTGTACTGCTCTGGCAAAATTTTAGTGTCAAGGCTATGCTTTCCTCACATTCAGAAAGACTGTGTTACATTGATGTTATATCTACCTTTTATGTATGATAGAATTCACTGGTATAGCCTACTGGGCCTGAAAGTTTCTTTGCATTTTCTTTGTGGAGTTGATAAATATGGATTACATGTATTTAGTTGACATAAATTATCTATGATCATGTCTATTTTGTCACATGGTATTTTTTTCTAGGAATTTTAATCTAAAATTTCAAAGTTATTGGCAAAAATGTTTCATAATTTCCTTTCATTATATTGGTATTTGTTTTGGAACCCCCATGTCTGCCATTTTTTTGTATGATATTTGGCTAATTGTGTCCTTCTTAATTTTGTTTTGTAAATCAATGTTGGTAGAAAGCAGAAAATATCCAAGAACACACTTTTGGCACTGTTGATATTCTCCATTCTCTGTTTTCTGCTTCATTAACTTCTGCTCTTTATGATTTCCTTCCTTTAACTTTCTCTGTGCTTAATTTACTCTTTGGTTTCTAGGGTTTTTAATCTAACATGCACTTTCAGGATAGAAAATTTGTTCTAAGCATAAATTTAGCTGTATTCAACAAGTTCTATTTTCACTGTTATCTGTTCAAAATATTTTCTAATTTCCTTTGTGATTTTTTTCTTTGGCCTCAATACCATTTAGAATTGCATTGTCAAATTCACAAATATACAGGTATTTTTCTGGTCATTTTTTATATTCTAATTTCAGCTCAAAACATTTGAGCTAAAATTTGTCCAGAAAATATTATCCTTTAACTTTTAATAATTGTATAGGTTTTTAATAATAGGTATTGAAGATAGTTGCCAGGAAAGGCCAGGTAACTGCTGAACACCATAAAGCTGTGGTTGACCTACACTGATATTATTTGCATGTTATCACATTATTACACAGCAAGTTTCAAACTTGAACATGTGTTAGGAGACAGAAGGAGAGGCATTAAATAGGTCAATCCTGTAAATGATTCTCTTTTAATTCTTTGAAATATATTGACTCAGGCTGCATAGCCCGGCATGTGGTCAATTTTAATATTTCCGTGACACTGGAAAGTCTGTTGTTGGGTGAAGTGGTCTTGATATATGAATATTGTCAGGTTTTACACGCACACACACACACACACCCCACAAATAAACACACATTCCAACACATCTATCCAGGTTTGTAATACATTTAGAATAAATATAATGAAACAGTGAAATCGTGTCTATGATGTATGCACCTTTTTTCTTCTTGAGAAAATATTTACACATATTCTTCACATCCTCTTATCTATATCATAATATAAATCTCATAGACCTAAGACCAGGTATGGTCATGCAGCCAACTTTGGGGCTTTGATAAAGAAAGCTTTGACAGTTTTTTGAGAATATCAGTGATATTCCCTATTTTAAGAATATGGGAGGAAACAATTGTTCAACATTTTTAGAAACCACTAGATATTCTTGGATTCTGTATTTAGAAGCAAACTAGAAGCTTTCTGGGTTAATTACTTCTTACAATTAAACTGTTAAAATATCTGAGGGAGAATATAGCTTCCAGGAAGCTATTCATTAAATGATAAAAATTAAAAAGCACAACTGCTTTAATAATTCTCCAAAATTTAATGTTTGGAAAAAGAGTTTGTACTGTTTTATGATATCAAAATAGCAATAATAATTATTCACTAACACTTTGCTCATGAACTCATTTCTTATAAATGAAACACATTAATATATCAAACATATTTATTTGATCTTTGGTTATGACAACTGAAAGACTAACATAAAACAATATATATGAACTGTACGTTTTCTTTCCTTACTATACAAGCAATATAAACTCATTATAAAATTTTTAAAAAATAAACAAATTTACCCAACATCCATACTTGGCTTTTATAATCATATCAATTATTATACCAATTGACCTAAAATATAAGATAATGACTATATATCTGGATTTATTTTCTAGTTTTCACCATTTTCTCTTATATGACTATATCACTATTTAAGTGAATCCCATTATTGGATATTTAGTTTATTTTTTGAAATTTAGAATCACACCACAATTATGTAGTAAGTAATACTCGAGAAGTCATCTCACTCTTGTTTAGTTATTTTCTCATAAGGAGAATTTATTCACTAGAGGTGAATTGTTGAATCAAATTATAAGCAATTTTAATGAATTATCATCAAATTTCTGGCCTCCTCTGCAAACTTTGTACCTTTTCATCTAACACCTACAATTATATAAGCCAATTCCTTGAAATAAATCTTTTAATATAAGTTTTCTGTTAGTTCTGTTTCTCTGGTATGACTCTGGCTGAGATTTTGGTACATGGAGTATGGAGAGTATCAAGATGACTGAATTTTTTACTCGTTGTACAAAAATACCTCTTATATTTTCTTATTTGAAGCTGTATTAATGCTGATGGAGAATAAAATTTGACTTTTTAATTGGAGCTGGTCCTGATAATAGTTTCTTTTAAAATCTCAATTTATGTCTCTCTCAACTAGTATTAGCTAAATGGAATTCAGTTCCTTGAGATTTTCTGCATGAACAGCAATGGATCAGGTGATTAGCCTTTGACTATCAATTCTGAGCTAGAGAATTGCTATGATTTTGAAATAAATAAATGAACAGAAGAAAAGGGTTTGGGGAAAGTTAATATATCATGGGGAAATTATAGACATATTGTATTTGAGGTTTTCCTTGAACCTAGGATTTTATTATTTTAGAGAATTTCTATTCATTGTCACAGAAGGTAGTCAGCTTCATCATCAGGAATATTATTATCTATATAATAATTGTGCAGGTTTTGCCTTTGGATAAGTATGGGAATTTTCTTTCATACTTAAAATTCTTCATGGTTATTCTTGTTTTCAAAGATACTATCATATCTGAAATAAATTACCCATTGTAAATGAAAACAAGAATGGCACATCATCTTTTCTCATACATATATTCAGAGAGCTGGCAGCTATGTTACAGGAAGATGAAAGGTAAGCATGCTTCCATTATAACTACGTAGGCCATCAGGTTTTTTTTGCCATCGATGCAATTCTAATATTTCATTTAGCAGGTTATTTTATTCAAGAGACACACTTTTTAACAGCAGTTGTATCTTTCCCCTTAGGCTTATTAGAGCAGAGGCAAGCCTGTGCTGATTGTGCTCGATTGAATCTAACATGAATTGACTGAACACAGAAAAACAGTCTTACAACATTATCGCTTAGCATTTGCTGATGAACAGTTTGCTTAGTTCACCATGCAGTGTGAATTTTTTCCATCAAGGCTTTTGAAATGCTTTTTCTAAAATCAGCAGGGAGGGTGCTTTAAAGGTCAAATGAGCAGAATAGTTTTTCTTTTTTGCATAATTGTATGTAAAACTCTCTTGAAGACCACTGGTGTTTGAACTACCTTTCATTGTTCTTCCAAACTTTCAGTGATTATTCAGGTTTGTCATTTGAACTTACATAATAGTAATCATTAACTACTCTCCACTAAGTAGAAAATGGAAGAAAAGTTTAGTGAGCCGTAAATTCTATCCATTAAGTTTATGTATTCAGAGTAGATGCCAGGAAAGGTCAAGTAACTGCTGAACACCATAGAGATGAGGGTGACCTACTGTGATATTATTCACATGGCTACTGTATCATTACACAACAAGTTCTAAACTTGCACAGGTGTTAGCAAAGACTGAGGGGATAGATGAAATAGGCAGATTCTGTAGACAAATATTCAAAAAGGCAAAAAATAGCACAATTCCATCATGTTGGAAATCAACTCTGTCATCTGATCATTTCTGAGCATTACGACGGTCAAGCTTCAGAAATGACTGACTCGAACCTTAAGCTTAACAAAATTGTTCTTAATTGAAAGCAATAAACCTTCCTGTAGAAACTGAGTTTGTGTGTATCTACTTTGTTATCATATTTGCATTAAAATTAATTGATTCAATCAGTCATAAAATATAAAGAAATCAGTATGAAATAAAACAAATTCACCCTCTTAAGGAAGATTCAGGCCTGTAAGTTGGCTATTCACACAAATAGAAATAAAACTATAAGCATCAACTTAGATTTTGATTTAGACACACTTTTAATTGATACATGATAGTTGTACATATTTATGGGGTAATGTGATTCTGGAGGCCATATTTTTATCTTATCAAATTACCCCATATATCCACAGATATTTTATATTTAAATGAATATAAAATATATTCATTAGCTTAAAATAATGAATTTTTTCATTATCCAACTACAAATTGATTTTAAAGGGAGTTAAACAGATATAGTGGATATTTCTGTCAGGGAGACTCATTCAATTCTCATAATATTTATTCAAATAATTTCCACAGGTGACATGGAATTATCCCCAGATTCCACTGTATCTTGTCATATCTCTGAAAAACTTAAAATGAACTTCCTCACTTAAAACTTTGAATGGTAGACTATTGCCAAAACAATTAAGTCTAAACATGTTCATTTGGAACTCAAGCCCCCATGTTTCCAATTTAGGCTTTTCTTATTTGGGTATCTATATCTATGACAGCTCTGCAACAGAAATTTTATGGTGAACTCATCAGTCTCTTAGTTATCTTAAGATCTCCACTTGTCTTTGAATTCTTCTGACCCTTTGCTGAATCTCGTTTCCCCACTTGCCATGGTTTTTATTTTATCATCTTATATATTACTTATAATTAAGACCTTATCTAACATCCACCTATTTCCTAAAAATGTTGTAGTATATGCAGTCTTAGTGATCTCTTTAATGTCTAACAACATTAAAGTGTACCACACATTTTCGAATTCAATTACATATTGATTTCTTCTTTTATGTGATTGTATACTTCTGCTTTGTTTCTCCAGTGAAAAAATAACCACTCAATTGGCAGAGTTATGATTTATCTATCTTAGATTTCTTGATAAAATTTAGGCTTTTGACTAAGGACTTAGAAAATAAAATTTTGAGTTTTAGTTGATAGGAATAACTGTGTTCCTAGAAATGTACCAAATATTCCCTTCTATCCTAAATAAATGTGTTTCTAAGGTAGTGACCTTTTCATTGGCAGGAAGCCATCAATTTGCCAGGTGCTTAAATGGCACCTTCTTCAACCACAGATTGGTTCTGGTCTCTATGTTGGGATCAGATCATTCGTTTTCCCACGGGGCTTCCCACTGACAAAATAACTCTTTGCATTCATTGAGCACTAGTCAGATTTTCTAACATTGATGGGCAACTGAACAAAGATTAGCTAAAAACTTTGAATTCAATATTAAAAATGTCATGCAATTCAATTGTTCTCTGGCAAATTCTAAAGTAACAATTATTCTGGTTGATATTTTTCTTTTAGGGTACATACTCTTAAGAACCATGTAAATAGACTTTTTTTTTCCTTTTGTGTTTGTATGTGGGACAAAAATATTTCCATATCGTGTTATGATTCTTCTGAAAGGACTGCTAGAACGTCAGATCTTTCCACTGAATAGATTTTAAAATATGTTTTTGCATTTGTGATTAAGATTAATTATCAGTGATATAGTTAATACTCCACATTAATCATTGTGATTCTAATTATATTATATTTCAGGAGCTGTAAAACAATACTCAATAATAATTGACATTAGATTATTAAATACTAAGATCATTGACAATTTAATCAAGAACAATATATCCAGTTATTGTTATCATTATAAGCAATTAAGTCACATCTAGTAATATTCCTTTGAGATAAAATAAAGACTTTATAAAAGAACACACCAAGAGAACTAGGTTAATTTAGCATATGTTTATATTTTATATTATTTGTTAAAATAGTATAAATAAAAATATTTAAAAATATGATGCTTGACAATTTCTGAATATTCACAAAATATGTCTTTGAAATTTTATTTTCTTAATTATTAAAAGGATTAAAATAAAAGGTTTTTTTTTTTGTTTTGTTTTGTTTTGTTTTTCCTGAGATGGAGTCTCGCTCTGTCACCCAGGCTGTAGTGCAGTGGTGCATTCTCGGCTCACTGCAACCTCTGCCTCCTGGATTCAAGCAATTCTCCTGCCTCAGCCTCCTGAGTAACTGGGATTACAGGCATGTGGCACCAGGCCCGGTTAATTTTTTTTGTATTTTTAATAGAGATGGGGTTTCACCATATTGGCTGAACTCCTGACTTGGTGATCCACCTGCCTCAGCCTCCCAAAGTTCTGGGATTACAGGCATGAGCTACCGTGCCTGGCCTTCAAAAGTAATTTTTAAATTTAATTTGTTCGATGCTTTTCTTCCTATCATGGGTAATCCTAAAGAGAATATTAGTCCATGTTGTGAATACCTCCAAGTCCTCAGATCAGCAAGAACAATTCAAGAGAACACCAGAAGTAGAGGTCATAAAGCAAGCCTGCTTATTTAGAGAAATAAAGGGAAGATCCAAAGGCACCTTCAGAATGACTTGTGTAATGCAATTTTCCTCTGAGAAACTGGATTCGCCTCTTACTGTTCATGAATTTAAGAATCAGCCCATTGGATTGCTGAGATATTGGGAGTTTGTATAGTATGTTTCAATTACCTTGAAAGCGTATTTCTTATATCCTGTGCTGGCGGGGGGTTAGCCTATTACAGTTTCAAGAGTGATGGCCATTTAATTATGTAAAATTGGGGAGTAAGTCCCTAGTCAGATTAGTCACATAATTAAGTTTGACAAAGCTCAATATTATAGCTGGGCATTTTCAGCTCAATCTAGTTGCATTTCCGCAACTACTTATAAAATCTATTAGCCTTCAACAATGTCACTGGAGCTTTTAGTTTACTTTGCTGTAACACATGAGGGATAAAAGAGACAATGAGGCATCATACTCACGTGAAACCATATATGCGGTGGATTCACCTGAATTTCACTTCAGAAACACGTAAATTATTTTGTTCCCTGGTCCTTTTCTAAATTGTAATATATATAGAGTGTGTGTGTGTGCGCGTGCACGTGTATACGCATGCGCTTTTAAGAGGAAATAGGGAAAGCCTGGTCTTTGGAGTAAGAAAGTATCCATTTCAAATCCCAGCTTTACCGTTTATTATCTAGCAGACTTTTACTCTTTATTTCTCAGATAGGTATTTTAAAATACTACCACGTGTCAGGCAAGAGAGTTCATGCTGGATGCAAGATTAATAAAACAGCATTAGGGCCCCCTTTTTTTTTTTTTTTTTTAATTATACTTTAAGTTTTAGGGAACATGTGCA
>NW_016803155.1:227415-260742 GCF_001698545.2 Rhinopithecus bieti
GGAAAAAAAAAAAAAAAAAAAAAAAAAAGAATCCCACAGACAAGAAAATATGAAGCCAAAAGAATAAAGCTGGAGGCATCACACTACCTGACTTCAAACTATACTACAAGTTTACAGTAACCAAAACAGCATGATACTGGTACCAAAACAGATGTACATAGACCAGTGGAACATAACAGAGGCCTCAGAAATACCACCACACATCTACAACCATTTGATCTTTGACAAACCTGACAGAAATAAGCAATAATGAAAGGATTCCCTATTTAATAAATGGTATTGGGAAAACTGGCTAGCCATATGCAGAAAGCTGAAACTGGATCCCTTTTACACCTTATACAAAAATTAACTCAAGATGGATTAAAGACTTAAATGTAAAACCTAAAACATAAAACCCTAGAGGAAAACCTAGGCAGTATCATTCAGGACATAGGCATGGGCAAAGACTTCGTGACTAAAACACCAAAAACAATGGCAACAAAATCTAAAATTGACACATGGGATCTAATTAAACTAAAGAATTTCTGCACAGCACAAGAAACTATCATCAGAGCGAACAGGCCTCCTACAGAATGGGAGAAAATTTTTGCAATCTATCCATCTGACAAAGGGCTAATATCCAGAATCTACAAAGAATTTAAACAAATTTATAAGAAAAAAAACAAACAACTCCATCAAAAAGTGGGTGAAAGATATGAACAGACACTTCTCAAAGAAAGACATTTATGCAGCCAACTAACATGAAAAAAGTGCTCGTTACTGGTCATTAGAGAAACGCAAATCAAATCTGCAATGAGATACCATCTGATGCCAGTTAGAATGGCAGTCATTAACAAGTCAGGAAACAACAGATGCCAGAGAGGATGTGGAGAAATAGGAATGCTTTTACATTGTTGGTAGGAGTATAAATTAGTTCAGCAATTGTGGAAGACAGTGTGGTGATTCCTTAAGGGTCTAGAACTAGAAATTTGACCCAGCAATCCCATTACTGTGTATATACCCAAAGGATTATAAATCATTCTACTATAAAGACACATGCACACGTATGTTCATTGTGGCACTGTTCACAATGCAAACACTTGGAACCAACCCAAACTCCCATCAACAACAGACTGGATAAAGAAAATGTGGCACATATGCACCATGGAATACTATGCAGCCATAAAAAAGGATGAGTTCACATCCTTTGCAGGGACATGGATGAAGCAGGACACCATCATTTTCAGTGAACTAACACAAGAACAGAAAACCAAACACTGCATGTTCTCACTTATAAGTGGGAGTTTAAAAATGAGATCACATGGACACAGGGAGGGGATCATCACACACTGGTGCCTGTCATGGGGTGGGGGGCTGGGTGAGGAATAGCATTAGGAGAAATACCTAGTGTAGATGACGGGTTGATGGGTGCAGCAGACCACCATGGTACGTGTATATCTATGTAACAAACCTGCCTATTCTACACATGTACCCCAGAACTTAAAGTATAATTTAAAAAAGGAAGAAAAAGTCTTCATCAATTAATACGGAAGATAACACCATTGCAAAACAGATGTGCTGGAATATCTTGGTATATTTGATGCTAATGAAAGAAGTGGGGCTTCTAATTCCTCACAGGCAATATTAAGCCAGATTCAGTACTATACAAATGTAAATTATTTTCAAGGAATGTTTTAAATGCTATTTTAAGAATTAGATACATGCAATTTAAAATATAACTATATGGTATTAGCATATATACATACATATATGTGTAAGTATGCACACATTATTATCATTATTATTTTTGAGGTGGAGGTTTGCTCTTGTTGCCCAGGCTGGAGTGCAATGGCGTGGTCTTGGCTCACTGCAACCTCCGCCTCCCAGGTTCAAGTGATTCTCCTGCCTCAGCCTCCTGAGTAGCTGAGATTACAGATGCCCACCACTATGCCCAGCTAATTTTTTGTATTTTTAGTAGACATGGGGTTTCACTATGCTGGCCAGGCTGGTCTTGAACTCCTGACCTCAGGTGATCAACCCGCCTCCTCAAGTGCTGGGATTACAGGTGTGAGCCACCACATCTGTCTGCACACATTATTTTTTTTAAAGGCAATACATAACTGGTCATGGGGCTTTGGTTGAACTAACTTACCAATTTTATATGCTGATTATTAGAATCTGAAAAAATGCTCTTATTGTTTTGGGCTGCATTGTCTTGTCTCAGAAAGTAGAAAGCAAAATGAAACCTGAGTAAAGGTAAGAGATACATGGTTTTTGTTCAGGGAAGCTGATAACACACACTATAGTAATTTGTTGATGTATCAATTTATGTTGATAGGTCTGTAGGGTCTCAAGTACATTTATGCACATTTTGATAAATCTAAATTTTTTAAAAGACATGTACTATGAAAGTGCCCTTAATGAAGATTTATTTGGGAGACAAAAGGAGGGAAAACAAATTCATTTATTTAGGAGTAAGTTAGGTAAGTTGATATTTTATATAGCCTGGGTTTAAAAAATCCAGCATGACTTTTAAGAGTAACTTGTGCTTCTCATCAGTAGAGGGGAACACAGATGAGTTACTCTTGGGGCATTTATAATTGTGAAAATTAGGGCATTCATGGACTCTTAAGATTTAGTAGGACTGTGTTAGTGCAGATATAAAAAGAGATTCAGGGCATTTAACTAGGCAGGACCCATGAGTCTGTGAATTAACACAACATTTTGGGGTCCTGGCTAACATTTTCTCTTTGCTTCCAGCAGTTAGATTCTGTTCTGCAGCACTCCCTGCTGGCTGATGGAAACTCAAGTTAAAAATAAAATCTGATTTATTATATTTTCTTACCATGAGATGAGAGTGAATCCTCAAAATAGTATCTCAGACAGAATATGATTTTTATTATACCTAGTTTCAAAGCTTTACTAATTGAAAATGAGTCTCATTGCTATCTTGTCACTATTGGGAATCTTCACATCCAATGAGCCTTTTATTTCCACTGAAGCAAGAACTGAAACTGTCTGTAAGGGGAAAAGATGGCTAATAATCACTGCCATTGAAAGACAATCTTAGTTGGATTTAAATGAAAATTAATTTTTTTATTATCTGGTTCCAAATGCCATTCTGTCTTTCTTTCACAGTCATATTTAAATCTAAGAAGCCCAAGTCATTGCTGTGTATGTGTATTTGTGAGGAAAGCATGTTCATAATATTTTCATAAAACATGAAAAATTCTGTCTTTGTCTTTTAGAGTAATATGACAAATAAAACACATTGATTCTAGTCAGAACATTGGCTTGACTGAAATATTACATGGCCACCCTGATGTGTATATATTGGCTTTTACTGTGTGTCTATGTACTCTCATCTACTATGATGATAAACTTTCTAGGCACTGTTCAAGGACATTTTCTTTCCTCAGACAAAATCTATAACATTTGTGCTAAGTGAAAAACATTAGAACGTTGGATACTCAAAATTTTTAGTTGGGTAGTAATTTTTATTTTAATCTTGGTTTTAACTACCAGCATAAAGTTTAATCAGCGTTTAAGAAAATGTGGACTGTTTTAAGTCTTTAGAAGCTCAAGATGAATGATTTTACACATTACATTTCAAAGTGTATGTGTGGGGATAATCAGGAGAGAAACCCTGAATCTTGCTTAAAGGGATGTTGAAAAGCCATAGCTCTATTTTTAAGTATGACAGCTATTTAAAGATATATTGAAGATTTTATATAAAAATTAACCTGACCATTCACAAATTATAAAATAATGGTTTATATTCGAAGTTAGTGAGAAAATGATTACAATACAGCATCATATAACACCATAAAGGAGAAAAATTTTGACAATCCATATAAAACAGTAACAAGCAGAACACAAGTTATTGAAATTAGGTTAAAGTCTCTCAAATTTGGAGAATTAAATAAAAGACAAATGTGAGAACCAATGACTCAGAAGTGAGTTGGCAAAGTTACATCACACAAATGGAATCCAAAAAATGAGGTCAAGCATTAGCATTCAGTAGCAATCAAAATTCAAAATAGAAAATAAGACAATTAGGCTCATACATTTATAAAAGTCACAAAGCAGTTTAAATATATAAAATGGGCTGAGCGATGTGGCTCACACTTATAATCTCAGCATTTTGTGAGGCTGAGGCAGGATGATCACTTGATGCCAGGAGTTCCAGACCAGCCTGGACAACATAGCGAGATCCTACTAATATACAAAAGTTTATTTCAAAACTAGCCAGGTAAGGTGTCTTGCACTTGTAGTCCTAGCTACTTGAGAGGCTGATTTGGGAGGGTTGCTTGAGCCTAGGAGTTTGAGGCTGCAGGGAGTTATGATTGTGCCATTGCACTCTCGTCTTGATGACATATTGAAACCTTGCATCAAATATATATACACACACATATATATATGTGTATATTCATATACACATATATGACACATATATATGTGTATACATATATGTTTGCATATATGTATATTTTTATATATGTAATGTATACATGTCTATATGTATGTTTATATATGCATGCATATACAAAATGATGAATGCATATTAGTAAAATTTGTTATGAATTCAAGAGGAATGAATTGATACCCAAATATAGACTAGAAATACATCATTAGTAGATTATGAAATAAACTGAAAAAATAAATAATACAGGCCGGGCGCAGTGGCTCAAGCCTGTAATCCCAGCACTTTGGGAGGCCGAGACGGGCGGATCATGAGGTCAGGAGATCGAGACCATCCTGGCTAACACGGTGAAACCCCGTCTCTACTAAAATACAAAACTAGCCGGGCGAAGTGGCGGGCACCTGTAGTCCCAGCTACTCGGGAGGCTGAGGCAGGAGAATGGCGTAAACCCGGGAGGCGGAGCTTGCAGTGAGCTGAGATCCGGCCACTGCACTCCAGCCCCGGCGAAAGAGTGAGACTCTGCCTCAAAAAAAAATAAAAATAAAAATAAAAAAATAAATAAATAAATAAATAAATAATACAAAACAACAGACTCCAATTTCCCCCTCCCTCCAGCTCCTGGTGACCACCATTCTACTTTCCGATTCTATCAATTTGACTATTTTAGACATCTCGTATAAATAGAATCACATAGTGAAACCCAGACCCCATCCCGAATCTTCCTAACACATAGTATTTGTCTTTTTCTGACTGGCATACTTTACTTAGCATAATGTCTTCACACTGTAGCATGTGTCAGGATTTCCTCCTTTTTTAAGGCTGAATAGTATTTCATTGTATGGATACACCACATTTCATTTATTCATTCATCTGTCAATGGATNCAGTAAAATGTAATTAAAATCTATATATCAAAATTTTGCCTATAAACAGAATATACCTAATTTTCTAATATTCACAGAATATTTTGTATTCATTTTGTATTTTGCAACCAATAATATTTTGGTAAATTTTCCTAAAAGCACACAAAAAATAATCATTCTTTGACAAACTAGTGTAAGTAAGAAGTTTTAAAGAAAAAATTTGAATAGCATATTTAAAACAATTGTCTCCAAACAAATAATGAAGAATGAGGACTCAGGAGACTTAGACTGAGGAGATCTTGAAAGGTCTTTGTTAGTATTTATTTATCTAATACTGTGTCTACCTACTAATATCAGATGAATATTGGGGTTGGTAGAGAGATACAGGAGGATGAATAAGTATAGAAGAAAAGGAGAAGGCATTTGAGATGCTGAGGGGGTTAATAATGGCAATTTTTTTTTTCAAAAATAGTAGAAGTTGATGTCTAGAAAGATCCTTATTTTAATTTTTTTTCTCTCTTTTCCTGAGGAACCTCAAGTGTGTCAGCTGTGAAGCATGTACTGTATTTTTCTGGTGGAAATTACCATGGCCACTAAATTACAAATGGATATTATCTCAAAAGTTAATTGTATTACTAGTTCTGTTTAAAGAATCAGACATGTGAAATTACCTTCTATCACCTCTCCTTAGTGAGATTCAACTTTCTTTTCCTTTACTATGAATAAAACAAAGTAAAAATTCACAAAGATATAGAAAATGCATGTATATATAAGTGGATGGTAAAGTTAAAAAAAAAATAAAGAGACAAAATTTTGGACAGAGAAGTGCTATCTAATTCAGCTGAATTTATGATTCATGCCTGTGAAGGAGGATACTAGTAGAAGAGAGACCGCTTATTCCACAAAACTCCTAAAAGGCCAAACTCCTATACAGTCTGCAAGGATAGGATTAAAACTATGGATACTAGTTGAAGCTTATGTTCAGGGCGAGTAAATTCCCCTTCCTCACCTTGTGCAGCCATATATTTCCCACTCTCCCTTAAAGGAGATTAGATATTTATCCCCTCTACTCTGCTTTAGTTTCAGTTTGGATTCTCCAACCTCCAAACTCCTGTCAGACAGTGCCTCCTACACAGCTTCAAGATCTAGGCTATGGTCATGCTTCCTCCTTCTCAAGTCTGCAGTTGATAATGGCTTCTCAGCCATCATTAGTCTTCTGATGCTTCCCTTGCCAAGGTCCAAATATCTATAAATTATCTTTTCATTAAACTCTGTTTACATCATTTCAGTATAAATGCGTTTGTCTCCAGCTGGGACCATGATTGATACATCAGAGGATAGACAAAATCTTCAAAAAACTGTAACTGAATAACATCCTCACAGAGAAAACAGGTAATTGTTTTCAAAACAAACAAACAAGAAAACAAAACAGTATCAGGAAAAACACAAAGAAAATACCCAAAGATTAGGACAAAAGGTAAAATACAGAAAATCAATGAAAGAATTTAAGGGACTAAGACTAGTACTGCTGTACCATGCAACAAAGGCTTATGGGAATCCAGCAGAGTGAAAGGTAAAAGAAAAACATTAAGTACATACTATGGTCTAAATATTTGTGTCTTCCCAAATTCATATGTTGAAATTCTAATGCCCAAGTTGATGGTATTAGGATGTGATATGTTTGAGAGGTGGTTAGGTCATGTGGGCAGAGTCCTCATGAATAAGATTAGTGCCTTTAGAAGAAAAGTCTGAGAGAGACCATTCACCTTTTCCACCACGTAAGGACACTATGAGAAGGTGTCGTCTATGAATCAGGAATCCTGCCCTTATCAATGACTGAATCAACTGGTTCCTAGATCACTCACTTCCTAGACTCCAGAACTGTGACAATTCATTTTGTATTATTTATAAGCTACCCAGTTCATGGTATTTTGTTATAGTAGCCAAAGTGGAGTAAGATTGTACAACTTTGCGAAATTTCAGGAGACTAAAAATAGAGAAGAATCCTTAAAAGTTTCCTGAGAAATGAAGAGAAATTAAAAGATATCACATACAAATAAATATTGGAAAGTTACTAGATATTTCATAGCAACACAAGATATCAATGGATCCATGCCTTCAAAATTCTGAGGGAAATGGTTCACGTTTTGTGTATAAATTCTAAGTGTAAAATTAAGTTTGAGAGTAGAATAGATATACATAAAGATGTGGCAAGACTGTCACTTTCCAGGCAACCTTTGATTAAAAAAGCTAATACGTACTATGTTCCAACATTTTATTCCAGACAAATGAAACAAAATAAGAAAGAGAAAATAAGACATTCAGTAACGATTAGGCCAAACATAGAAGAATAGCAAAGCAAAGTTTCATTGCTAAGAGTCATAAAGTAAATCTCATGAAGAGTTAAAAAAAGATAAGCATAACAAAGTTATTTAAATAATAAACAAGGACATTATTTACTGGGTAGAAGGTGGTGAGGTTATAAGAAAAGGAAAGCTAACTGTAGTATAATACTTGGCTGTGCCAAACATCAGCATATGCCCTTTATAATGGTTTATACTTTGCTGGTTGCTTTTCAAACAATGGACCTAATTTTGGAGATGATCCAGCAAAACAATCCGGGTTGATGTAAGATAGGTAAATTCTCATTCTTCCCAACAAAAAGTCAGTGATAATTTTGGAAACGAATACATAAAAATAGTAAAACACCTTTTTTACTTGGAAGTATGAATATTGAAATATAGAAGAAACTTCTGAAAATGTATAGGTAATTACCTTTGAAATAAAGTAGGATTTGGAGAGGATCAGTGTGTCTATCTCTTCTCTTTAATTTTCTAATAAAATTACAGAAGACTTTGATATAAAACCCAGAGCAAAAATGCAACGAACACAATAGTTGTATGAACACAAACACCAGAATAGGCAATATGTGACCAGAAGAACCACACTGGTGAAGAAAAGATTCTGGGTGTTGACAACCAACAACTGCACTAAATGGATTTCATCACCTTTATATCTGGTGGCACCCTTGGTGGTGTTTGAAATACACTGAGAGCCACACAGGTGTTTTTCATGAAATTATAGGTAAATTCATTTCAAACAAGAACATAGGCCTTATGTCTTCGGACACAGAAAGCACAAGCTCCACAAGGTCACATGACACCCCTGTATTTTCAATTCTGCTTTCTGTGATGCTCCAAAAAACAATAAACGTTTTATTCAAACTGCATCTATGTAGCTTCTCAGTCATGGCATCACTGGCCATGTTTATTTGAGACTAAACATCATCATGGTTTATGTTCTTTTCATCCTAATAGAGAATTACTGTTGGTGAGAACATCAAGCATACTCCGCCTGTATCACACTGCTCTTGGGTGTGTTATGTATGAGTCTGAGGCCCATTCTGAGGGTACAATGTTCTGTCCATATGCATTAAGAGTAAATGCTTCAGTTACTGGGAGGAGTTCATACGTTCCATTATTTTAAGCTTCAAAGTGTGGGATTTTTTATTGACCTATTTTGAAAGTATGTTTACTCATTAATAAAAATTGCTAGTGATTTTGCAGTGTTCTTCAAATCATAAGGCATATAGCTAGATGCTTTTAATTTTACTTTAGCATCTTGTAAGGAAATGCTCTCAAATAAGCCTCAGGCAAATGGTAAGCTGTTGACATTCCCTTTGGAAAAACTTCATTTGATTACAGTAGCATTTCTCATTCTCCTAAATATTAAAATAAAGCAAGCTGAAGTTTCTAAGCTTTATAGAAACTATCACAGAGAGTTTTGTCTTTCCTTTTAACATACTGGACAAAACTGAGCTTAATGTATAAAAGGCTACTTTCAGCAAAGCTGCTCATGAGCTAATCCAAAAGAAGTTGATCTCTCCTTGGAAAGGATCCTAGAAAACTGAGTTGGAGGCAGATTTTTTGGCCACCTTCGCACATGAATTTCTTCAGAGTGGTGGCAGAAATCAATGGTTTCCTTAAATAAAGCACTCCAGGGACAGAAGAAATCAGAGCCTGGCTCAGTTCCTGGAATTTGTGTTTTTGCTTGTATGATCATTCCTTAGCAAGTACTTTCAAAGTCAAATCCGTTTTTCTACATTTATAATCAAAAGGAATAATAACCTAAACTCAGATATAAAATTCTGATGCTTAAAGTAATTCTCATCCTGGTGTTATCAAATCTTCATTTTCTAGTCTCTGATCTATGGCAGCTGAACTTATGCCAAATTAACAAGAGCAGCAGTTTTAAAATTATTCCATATTTTAGTGTATGTGGATGCATCTCTGCATGAGTTCTATGAGTTCTTTTTAAGCCGTTAGGCCTTTTTCCCCCACCCCCCACCCCTGGTTTGTTTTGTCTTCCTTATATTGATTAACTCATTTATTCATACTTAATTCATTCATTTATTCATTAGGCAAAGCTTTATAAATACTTAATATTTATCACTCACCATAGCTAAGTGCTAAGAAATTGGAGGTTTAACTTTATTTCTGCATCTTTATTTTGAACTTTTTTGAGACATTAGTGGTACATCTTAGTAAAATTTTCTAAGTTCTATTCAGGCACTTGGGTAAATGTTCCAAATATTACCCAGCATAATATGGCTGTCCTTAGGTAAAAGATAATAATATGTAACAAAAAATATCAATGTAGATAACCTAATAATAACTGTATTAGCTAACATTTGTTAGGTGTTACTAAATAGTTTCACCTATTTTAGCTTTTTTGATTCTCAAGAAACCCAGTAAAACTGAGAAGTTGTGGTACTTGATCCAAATTGCACAGCAAGTGATGGTGGAAATAGAACTCTAGTTGTCCAACTCAAGACTCATTCTTTTCAAGACAACAATGTATGATACTGCAATAATAATGACATAATGCTGACTGAACCATTACTTCATGTTCCTGGACACAGTGGTATGATAATTTGAGCTTTTATACATTACAATGAAAAGCTATACACATATATTTGAAATTTTAAAATGCTCAAGAGTAAAAAAATTACAAACATTTATTATTTTCTACATGCAAGACATATGTAGTACATTATACTATATGCACAATTACCCTCTGCTGTAGGTACTATTATTACCTACATTTAACAAATGAGAGATTTAAGGTTCTGAGTTTTTAGTAACAGGCACAGGGGTTTACAATGGGTAGCAGTGCTAGAATTGGCTTTTAATTTACTTGTTTCTAGAAACTTGTTTTAATTGGTATGCTTTGCTTCCTCTCTTAAAAAAAAGTGAAAACCATGGATACTTTATCAAAATAGGCCATTTAGATACATTTTATTGATAGTGAATTAGATTGCATTGAATAATGACACGTTTCTGATGGTAATAAAGCAGCAACATTCAGGAATAATTTGTTTTATTTAGTTGCATACTAGTTATTATTTCAGGAATAATATTTTTAAAATCTAGCTTTTCAACTCTAGCAAATAATGCATATTCTTGCCTGTAAGGGTTTGGCTTTTTTGTTTTGTTTAGTTTTTTTGACAGCATCTCACTCTGTTGCCCAGGCTGGAGCACAGTGGCGCGATCTTGGCTTAGTGCAACCTCTGCCTCCTGGGTTCAAGCGATTCTTCTGCCTCAGCCTCCTGAGTAGCTGGCACTACAGGTGCACACCACCAAGCCTGGCTAATTGTTTTGGGTCTTTAGTGGAGATGGGGTTTCACCATATAGGCTAGGCTAGTCCTGAAATCCAGACCTCAAGTAATCCACTTGCCTTGGCCTCCCAAAATGCTGGGATTACAGGCATGAACCACCGCGCCTGGCCTACGGTTTTGCTATTAATATTATTCACATTAAAATATTTATGACACAGCAGTGTTTTTTCAAAAATGTTTTCATATGATCGTTTAGATTCCAGAGTGGTGACATAGGAGAAATTCTAGGGGACACAGAGAAACCACAGGGTAGGGCCAATAGTTCCCTACTCAACTCTTCCTATTATCTCCAATCCAGGTCTCAAACAAAAGAGGCTCTCCTTTAATGATTTCATACTATAGCTATCTATGTAACACCTTGTTTAAAAAAAAATCTCTGCAAAGTTGTGGTATGGCTATTTAGCTCTTCATGATTGAGTATACTTGAGTACATATTAAAGTTGTGTCTTAAGAAGCTTTATTTTGGAAAATCATAACCTTTCATTTTATAATAATCACTTCTATGCTATTTCTTATAGGGCAGAAAGCACTAAAGTGAGTTTCTTCTTGCCTTTAAGTCTAAAGGAGTCTTTCCTGTGCTCTGCCCTCTGTGTGTTCAAATGAGAAAACCAGGCAAAATAGGTCGATTTCACCAGAGGCCAGTGTGATCAGATGACATTAATATCTACGTGATTACCTGTACCATCTATGCCTTGGCACTGTGATAAAATCACAGGGACAGAGAAGGAAACTCTCATTGATTGAAATTGATTTTCTGTTATCTCATCAGAATAGGGACTAGAAATGTAAATTAAGTTGAGATGTAGAAAGTAAAATTATATGTCTTGCATACCAGAGTTTTTGGCAGAGATTCCTGTATGCTGCAATTGGAATATATGGCTATAATTGAGGGAAGGTTCTGTCCCATGGAAAAAAGGAGTAAGTTTCACTAGAGTCATCCTCCTCCACTCTATTCCCCACTTTGGTTTTAAGTTAGATTTATATTGTGGTTTGATCACACAGTCCCTGAGAAAAGGTGAGGTATACTGTGGTATTAAGGTTGCTTTGTGAACTGTGGTTAATGGTCACCAGGTTTCTGCTTCCATAAATGTCTGGAGTAGTGTGGGAGTGCCAGGGTGTCAGCTGAACTGGAAAAATGCAAGATCAACAGAACAGCCCTGATTCTGACTACAATTTAAATATTCGCTACAGCTCCCATCTGAGTTCCTCAAAATTTCATCCTGGCTAGTTCCCCACAAATCCTCTCTATAGACTGTTATAAGTAGCTGTATTAGTCCATTCTCATGCTGCTGATACAGACATACACAAGACTGGGTAATTTATAAAGGTAAAAGGTTTAATTGACTCACAGTTTAGCATGCCTGGGGAGGCCTCAGGAAACTTGAAATCATGGCAGAAGGGGAAGCAAAATTGTCCTTCACATGGTGGCAGGAAGAAGAATGAGAGCTGTGCGAAGGGGGAAGCCCCTTTAAAAACCATCATATCTTTTGAAAAATTACTATCACGAGAATAGCATGACGGAAACTACCTCCATTATTCAGTTACCTCCCACTGGGTTCCTCTCACCACACGTGAGAATAATGGGAACTACAATTCAAGATGAATCTTGGGTGACGACACAGCCAAATCATATCATTCTATCCCTGGCCCCTCCCAAATCTCATGTCCTCACATTTCAAAACTCAATTATGCCTTTCCAACAGTCCCTCAAAGTCTTAGCTCATTCCAGCATTGACCCAAAAGCCCAAATCCAAAGTCTCATCTGAGACAAGGCAAGTTGCTTCTGCCTATCTATGAGCCTATAAAATCAAAACCAAGTTAGTTACTTCTTAGATAAAATAGGGGTAAAGGAACTAGGTAGATACATTCACTCCAACTGGGAGAAATTGGCCAACCAAAGCAAAGGGACTATAGTCCCCATGCAAGTCCAAAATCCAATAGGGCAGTCATTAAACCTTAAAGTTCTGAAATTATCTCGTTTGAAGACATTTCTCACATCCGAGTGATACTGATGCAAGAGGTGAGCTCCCACAGCCTTGGGCAGCATTGCCCCCGTGACTTTACAGGGTACAGCCCCCCTCCCTCTGCTTTCAGGGGCTGGTGTTGAATGTCTGTGCCTTTTCCAGGCACACAGTGCACGTTGTTGGTGGATCTACCATTCTGGGGTCTGGAGGACAGTGTCTTTCTTCTCACAGCTCCACTAGGCAGTGCCCAAGTGGGGATTCTGTGTGGGGTCTTTGACTCCACATTTCCCTTCTGCATTTGCCCTAGCAGAGGTTCTTCATGAGGACTCTGCCCCTGAAGCAAACTTCTGCCTAGACATCCAGGCATTTCCATACGTGGCAGAGGTATGAAAGATTTCTCAGCTAGATTTCATACCTTTGAAATCTAGGCAGAGCTTCTCAAATTTCAGTTCTTGACTTCTGCGCATCCACAAGCTCACCACCATGTGGAAACTGCCAAGACTTGGGGCTTACACCCTCTGAAGCCACAGCCAGAGCTGTACCTTGTGACTTTGAGCCATGGCTACAGTGGCTGGAATGCAAGGCACGAATTCCCTAGGCTGCACACAGCAGGGGGAGCCTGGGCCTGGCCTATGAACCCTATTTTCCTCCTAAGTCTCTGGGCCTGTGTTGGGAGGACTTGCTCTGAAGATCTCTGACATGCCCTGGAGATATTTTCCCCATTTTCTTGGTGATTAACATTCAGCTCCTTATTACTTATGCAAATTTCTGCAGCAGGCTTGAATTTCTCCCCAGAAAATGGAATTTTGTTTTCTATTGACTTCTGTGCATCCACAGGCTCAACACCATATGGAAACTGCCAAGAGTTCGAGCTTACACCCACTGAAGCTACAGCCAGAGCTGTACCTTGTGACTTTGAGCATCAAAGCTTGCACCATCAGGCTGCAAATTTTTCATACTTTTATGCCCTGCTTCCTCTTGAATGCCTTGCCACTTAGAAATTTCTTCTGCCAGATAACCTAAATTATCTCTCTCATGTTCAAAGTTCCACAGATCTCTTGGGTAGGGACACAATGCTGCCAGTCTCCTTGATAAAACATAGCAAGAATCACCTTTATTCCAGTTCCCAATAAGTTTTTCATCTCCATCTGAGACCACTTCAGCGTGGAATTCATTGTCCATTTCATTATCAGCATTTTGGTCAAAGCCATTCAACAAGTCTCTAGGAATTTCCAAACTTTTCCACATTTTTCTTTCTTCTTTTGAACCCTCCAAACTATTTCATCCTCTCCCTGTTACTCAGTTTTAAAGTTGCTTCCACATTTTCAGGTGTCTTTACAGCAGCACCTCACTCTCTGTGGTACCAATGTACTGTATTAGTCCATTCTCACACTGCTAATAAAGACATACCTGACACTGGGTATTTATAAATGAAAGAGCTTTAATTGATTCACAGTTCAGCATGGCTGGGGAGGCCACAGGAAACTTAAAATCATGGTGGGAGGGGAAGTAAACATGTCCTTCTTCACATGGCAGCAGGAAGGAGTAGAATGAGATCAGTGTAAAAGGGGAAGCCCCTTAAAAACCCTCATATATCATGAGAACTTAATATCACGAAAATAGTTTGGAAGAAACTGTCCCTGTGATTCAATCACCTCCTACTGACTCTCTCCCATGAACATGGGGATTATGAGAACTACAATTCAAGATGATATTTGGGTGGGGACAAAGTCAAACCATATCAGTGGTTATGGTTGAAGGGGAGGGCAATTTAGGATCATGTTATTTCTCATTAGTATAATTCTTAGATTCTCAAGCAGAAATACATGTTAATTTTGTCTTTCATATCTAGGGAAATTTTTTTTTAATTAAATACATTCTTCTAGTAAGGTCAGGCTGACAAGGAACAATTTATCTTTGGCTCATGAACCATTTAAAGATAATCCACTTCCTAAATCCTAAACACAATCAATATGCTATTTACTCTTTTAAAAAATCAAAATGCACAGATTAACAGCTTGCTTTTTTCTTCTTTCTCAAAACTAGGATACAAAAATAAAAATAATTACCAATCTTTTGTAATAACTTGGAAACTGCTGATTAGTGTTTTCAAATATTTCAGGGAAGGAGGGAGGGAAGGAAACAGAGCGAGAGCGAGAGAGAGAGCATGTTTGGGGTGTGTGTGTGCGTGTGTGTATAGATCAGTGTCCTCAAACAGGGATTGTGATTTTTGCCCTCTCCATCCTCCCCATCCAGAAACATTTCACAACAACTGGAATGATTTTGGCTCCTCCCAAGTGAAGGAAGGGGTATAATCCAGAGCTGCAGCTAAACATCCTACAATGCAAAGGACAGCACCTTACAACCAATAATTATCTAGCCCCAATGTCAATAGTGCTGAGCTAGATGATTGATAGATACATAGATAGATAGACAGACAGGCAGACAGATAGATAGATGACAGACAGATAGACTTTTTATTTTTTTCCAATGAAGACATTTAAAGGATGCCCATTGAAGGGAAGACTTCATGTTACTCCAAACACGTTATTTTCTTTGTTTTGAGAACAGTCACTCAATTGCCTCATTCCATTAGGCAAAAAAGTATGGGGCATTTGTGCAGTGCTGAAAGGCATACAGACAAGCCAAGGGCCTATCCCTCTTGGAATATGGATAAACATGTACGTTCTACTTTGTAGCAAGAAATAAGGGCAATGGTGGATAAGAGTTGTTAGATCATATTGCTATTCTAAATCTGCTGAGGACATTTTCACCTTAAAACCTCAGGGTATTTGGTCAATTGGAATGGCTGGGATGCCTCAGGGAGGAAACATGAAACTTTCTGTTGTGAACGCTCAATTCGTTGAGTATGAAAATATTTTCTTAGTGTTATCTTTGAATCCTGTTTTGCTTTTTTTTCATTAGAAGAGTCTCAGAAGTAATCTTCACATGATTATTATCATCACATTAGTGTAATAGAACCTATTAATATATTTGGTCTTAATTGTTCTTACAACGATGGAGTGAGACGTTAATTATTATGAAGATAATGTCTATGTTCACCTTGTGCTACCACTTAGTTTAATATTCCTGTCACCTTACAAGTGTATCTGAGAGTATTCATTACTTTCATTTGTAGTGTAGATTTTTCCTTCAGAATAATAATGTGCATAATAAATAGTTCAATTTATATAGACACCATTTTATAACTGTCTTTTAAAATGTAATACATGTCAATTAGGACTATAGGCATATAAAATACTTTCTTTTTTATTTTTTGTTTTTTCTTTTCGATAATTTTGTTCTGAAATTGTTGAATGATTATTTTGTAAATATTTTATTCATTCATTCATTCATTCATTCATTCATTCTATTAATCATTCAGTAAGGATTTACTGATTTTTCTGCAAAGCATTTTGTTAGATCTTGAGAATATAAAAAATAATAAGCGAAATTTTCACTCTCAAAGTACTCAGATTTTAATTTTAGAGTATTTTCTCTTCGTAGATTAACCATTATTGATATGAAAACCAATTGGAAAGGAAGTCAATTCAATTGTATAACCACTTTCATTTCAAGTAAGATGTCACATGCTATACAGATTAATTTGAAACCATCAAATCTAGACCATTAAGCAATTTAATTTCCTAGTTGTAAAATCAATGTCCATTTCAAATTCAGACAGCTAAACATTTTAACTATAAGTTGAGTATATTCAAATTGAAATATACACAATGTTTCTAATTAGTTCTTATTACTGACAGACATGTAGGAGGTAGTGTTTCCTAACATTACAGAATCGTCATGCCTCTTGAGGTGATATAATACCAATAAAGGAATCACTTTCCTTTCATAGATATGTTAAGAAATCAAATTCTTGGCCGAGGCGGGCAGATCATGAGGTCAGGAGTTCGAGACCAGCCTGGCCAACATGGTGAAACCCTATCTCTACTAAGAATACAAACACTAGCCAGACATGGTGGTGCATGTTTGTAATTCCAGCTACTCAGGAGGCAAAGGCAGGAGAACTGCTTGAACCTGGAAGGCGGAGGTTGCAGTGAGTTGAGATCGCACCACTGTACTCCAGCCTGGATGACAGAGCAAGACTCCATCTTGGGGGGAAAATAGTAATTCTTTAGAGTTGCCAATGAGATCACCAATGGTAAGCTTTGTATAATTCTGAAAGGGTCACGTTACTTAAGTTGCTTGTAAATAAACTTAATATGAACACATCACTTTTGATTATTTTAAATGTCAACATTTCATGGAAGAAAATGTTTATTTTAGCACTTAACCTTTCATTTTGCATTATTTTTTAAATGCTATCCTAAAATTTTCAACCATTTGAATAAAATGAAGTTTCTATTTTAGTGAGAAAGTAATTCAATAATTAACATATTCTTCAACTATAAAATATTATGAGATAAAGTTTGACTCAAAAGTTAAGAAGAGTTAATGATTTTATCTATTTAAAATAACCACAGTAGTGATAACTCAGCTAAATGAACTCAGTTTTCATATTTTTGACAATTTACAACCTACGTAAAATATGCACACAAATATAAAACATCCAGTAAACTTCATAGGCATCTGTTTAAAAACAGAAAATATTTTAAGATATTTGAGAAAGGAAGACTCATTTAAAACACTGATATTTTACTAACAATATTTTATTCAATACCTATGATGTACCAGATTTTTACCCAGGTTATTGTGAGCATGCAAATAATGTCATGCAACTCTGGAGAAAAAAATATTTGTGACTGTGTCTAAGTAGTCAGACAGCCTAGCGATCCTGCTGAAACAGAACTTCTGATTTGCATGGCTGCTCCAAACTGCATCTGCTTTATTTCACTGCAAACCCTGCTTATTTTTAAGACAACAGATGTTGCTCACTCTAAGATTGCATGTCTTCCTGTGCTAATTTTCTCTCCTCTCCAATAACTGCCCACCTTTGAATGTGAAATCAGGTTTCATCCCTGCCTTTCACTCATTATTTAATATTTATGTATTAATCAACTAGTTATGCCCCAGATACATACTAGGTGATAGGGGTGTATTCACCTGGGAAGAAGACAGAGAAATCCCTGAACACAAGAAGCTTACAGTCTGGTCAGGAATATAGAAAATCAATGAGTGAAACAAGTAAATATAAAATGAAAGTAGGTGCTATAACAGATAACTTGAGAGGAAAACTTTTAGATGGAACAGTTAAGGAGAGTTTACCTCTAGAGATGACTTTTAACCTAAAACTTGAAGAAGAAGAAGAAGGAGGCCATACGGAAACAATGTGGGGACAGAAGAAGAGAAAAAATACTGAAAACGACACAATATTCCACTTGGAAGAAACAGTGAGATTAAGAGCTCTGGGGTTAAAAGCATTTCAGAGAGTCCTAGAAGTAATGGAATGTCAAAGTGAATGGAGCGTGTGAGAGGGAGGAAGTCAGGTATTGGGTGAGGTCGAGGAACACAGGCAGGACCCCAAACATGCAGGGTCTTGTTGGCAATGACAAGGAGTCTGGATTTTATTTTCAGAGTACAAGTAAGCCACTGAAGAACCTTCAAACAGAGAAGTGATTTGATTTAATAAGTTTTTTAAAAAACACCCTGGCCATAGTGACTACAATGTTGAGAAGCAGGCAAGAGAGAACTACCACAGCCCAAATTAAAAATGATGGAAGCAACCAGGTGTGGTGGCTCACATGTGTAATCCCAGGACTTTGGGAAGCCGAGGCGGCTGGATTACCCAAAGTCAGGAGTTTGCGACCAGTCTGGCCCACACGCCAAAACCCTGTCTCTACTAAAAATACAGAATTAGCCGGGTGTTGTGGTGTCTGCCTGTAATCCCAGCTACTCGGGAGGCTGAGGCAGGATAATCGCTTGAACCTGGGAGTCGGAGGTTGCAGCGAGCCAAGATCATTCCATTGCACTCCAGCCTGGGCAACAAGAGTGAAACTCCAACACACACACACACACACACACACACACACACACACACACACACACACAAAAGGAAGCTTTTTGACCAGAATTATTTCAGAGATGAGAGAGAAAAATAAGTAGATGTAAGATGAAATGTTGAAAAGGACCTTCTGAAAGGCTTGACTATAAAGAGGCAACGGATAAGAGTAGAAGATGACTTTGATTACATAGGTCGACAATAGTGTTAGTTGCTGAGATGCTGAGACAGGAAAGGCCATGGAGGGATATGTGAGTGGGGAAGGAAGGAAGGAAAGGAAAGTAGAATACCGATGTTAGGGGCAGGAGACCAGGAATTGTATTTTGGATATGTTAAATTTAAGATACATATGAGGCATACAAGAGAAAATATTAGGTGTTTGGATAGATGAGTCTGAAATTCATAAGAAAGGTCCATGCTGGAACAGGTGTAAAAAGAGAAAGAAAAGACCGGGCGCAGTGTCTCACGCCTGTAATCCCAGCACTTTGGGAGGCCGAGACGGGCAGATCACAAGGTCAGGAGATGGAGACGATCCTGGCTAACATGGTGAAACCCTGTCTCTACTAAAAAAAAAATACAAAAAATTAGCCGGGCCTGGTGGCGGGCACCTGTGGTCCCAGCTACTCGGGAGGCTGAGGCAGGAGAATGGCGTGAACCCGGGAGGAGGAGCTTACAGTGAGCCCAGATCGTGCCACTGCACTCTCCAGCACAGGTGACAGAGCAAGACTCCATCAAAAAAAAAAAAAAAAAAAAAAAAAAGAGAGAGAGAGAGAAAGAAAATTGGTCACTGAGATAGGAGAAACACCAACAACTTACTCTTTTTGAAGCAGACACAGAAAATTATTTCAAGAAGATAGAATGTATTCACTAAAATGCTTAGAACAATGAAAACAAAAAATTGGCTTTGTCAACATGAAGGTTACATGGAGTGACCATCGTCTCACATTGTCAGAAACTGTCTCACAGTTTCTGTTTGTACATGTTGTCCCAGAGTCATAACTAACAACACTCTTTATTTTTAAATATTTATTAGTTTAAATGATAAAACTCTCTACTCACAGGTGACATTAACAAAAGCTGTGTCAGTTATGAGAACATGGATACCAGATTGGATTAGATTGAATAATAACAGGTAACAAAATCAAAATCTCATATGTGGCAAACTTTTGACATGTTGGCATTGAAGAGGAACAGAATCAAAGTAATATAAGATCTTGAGAGGTGCTGTGTTGCAGCTGAGAAATTTTAAAGCCTTTTTCCTTTTTTTTTTTGGAAATGGTCCAGCAGAGAGGAAAAGATGGATAATACAAGAAAATAAAGGTGATCCTGAAGAAGAGAAATCCTTGAAAATTTGAAAAGGGATGGAGTCTAGGGGTTGGCAGAGGGGTTGACTTTGGACAGAATTAGGTCAAGTCCTCCAAGTAGCAAGAGGAATAAACTATTTATCTTAAAACTTGTCCTTCAGATTTGGGACCATTCTATTCTAAACTTCTCCGAAAAGCAACTTATCATGCCATGAGTAGCCATAGTTTTCAAATGGAAGTCTCCAGCTATGCTGAACTCTTTGGACATTTTTAGAATTATTCTGTTTCTGGTAATTACAGAATCACTATTTCTAGTTATTATTTAGTCAATTATATATAAGAATCATTTTGCATAGTATTATTGCATTGTTTCAAATGATAGTTATGAAAATTTCACAAAGCTTTTTCTAAAAAAAAGAAAAAAAAGCTAGATCATTTCTTCTTAGCCTTTTGGCTATCAAGTGTAAAATAACTAGATCAATTTTTCTTTTAGCTTAAATTTGGGCAAATTTCATTAGCATTGTGTTTTATTGCAGTACCGTGATAATCAGTCATTAATGATTAGTTCCCTTACAAATAAATACATCTGACAGGATTATCTTGGAATTTACATCTCAATGGTTCCTAGAAGTATTCTGCTAGTGAATCTGTGGATAGGGACTTAATGTATTCATTTTTATTGACATGCGGTGATCATTGAGGCTTTAACAATTAAAGCAACCTGCAAGGTCATAACAGAGAGTACACCAAAGCAGCAGATAACCAACAACTATAGAGAATGTCAATTTGGGGAGAGACTGATGTATATAAGCTAAATTATATACAGACCACATTATTCCATGTGGGCTCTAGTCAATTAACTGTGAAGACCCTTTTGGAAGTGTGCCATACTTCTAATTACAATGCTTTGAAACTTAAGTTTGCTATTGTATTGATTTAACTTGAAGCTTGCTACCTTCACTATGCTCTCATTATATATTTAAAAAGGCCATATAACAAAAAGATATTTGTCTATTCTTTTGAGATTTGATGTAAACAAAAGTATATTATTCATTGTAACCCTGATAATACACAATTGAAGGAAGCAAATATGGGCTTGATGTTGTTTGATTCTGAAGTCACCTCAATGAACATAGAATGAGAAAGCACGTGAAAGCAATTATTATGTATGTCAGGCCTCTGAGCCCAAGCCAAGCCATTGCATCCCCTGTGACTTGCACGTATATGCCCAGATGGCCTGAAGTAACCTAAGAATCACAAAAGAAGTGCAAATGCCCTGCCTGCCTTAACTGATGACATTCCACCACAAAAGAAGTGAAAATGGCCGGTCCTTGCCTGAAGAGATGATATTGTCTTGTGAAATTCCTCTCCCTGGCTCATCCTGGCTCAAAAGCTCCCCACTGAGCACCTTGTAACCCCACTCCTGCCTGCCAGAGAACAACCCCCCTTTGACTGTAATTTTCCTTTACCTACCCAAATCCTATAAAACGACCCCACCCTTATCTCCCTTCCCTGACTCTCTTTTCAGACTCAGCCCTGCCTGCACCCAGCTGAAATAAACAGCCATGTTGCTCACACAAAGCCTGTTTGGTGGTCTCTTCACAGGGACGAGCATGACAACGTATACTTCAGAATTCCTTTCCACAAATAACTTTTCACTAATAGAAGAAACTTAAGAAGTAACACTTAATGAAGTAGGATATATTCTTTTCAGACTGGGAAAGGAATTTGATAGTGTTTGTAAAATGACTTGAATTAAGCATTAATTTTCTGAAATAATAATGATTATTCTAAATGTTTCTCAAAAGTGAGTTTACCTCTCATAACACAACTCACTTTCCAAATTTGAATTTTCTGACATTTTTTGATTCAGTAAACTAATTACACTATGGTGATCTACAAGAAACATTTTGAAGACTTAAATTCAGAGTATCATGTATCTAGCATTTCAAAATGCACTCAACTGGATTGTAATACAAGTTAATAAGAATTAAAATTTATCATTCAATAATTGCCTTCAATATTGCAAGTTTCTCTTAATAAGATAACCATAATCTTTATTTTTATATTTACACTGAAAGATCTCACAGGAAGGTTTTCTAAAAATATGATTAACATAACCATGTTTTATTTTTTAGCAAGGATATTTTTTCATCTCTGTTTTCTCATATGAAATACTAAAATTATAAGCTGTCCACTTTCAGTTTGTTTTCAATATGTTTATGTTAGCATAACAGACAGTTCACCTCTTGGCAAAGATAAGAGAAAAATGAGGCAAGCTAGAATTAAAGCTGAATCAAGTGAATTCTATGCAGCAGAAAGATTTAAGTAGAAATTTTAACTGTAAGTCATTTATACTAGAACTTCTCTTATCAGGTTAAAGTAAAAAAAATCATCAAAAACAAGACATATTTCAGGTAAAATTAAAGGACATGAGTAATTAGTGGATACCTGTTGAAGCCTATACCTGTGATATGCTAATCTTTGTTTCCATAAGTTGTTGAGCCTCTAAAGGACATACATTTGTATGGCTCAGTAGATGTCACTAAATTGCCATGATCCAGTTCTTACTAAAAGCATGCAATCGTGGAAAGAAGCCAATTATACTTTATGATCTTGTCTATTTCTAGCCTATATTATCTTGTTTAAAAAGTGCTTTCAAAATATATTTTGAAATTATTTTTTCTGAAAGAATAAGACTCAGGTCTTTGACTGGTGTACACTTTGAATTTTTATATTCTGGATATACGATAAAATACGTGGATACAATAGCTTCCCAGTAATTCCACGTAAATGCAGCTGCTATGTGCTTCTTTTGTAACATCTGCCCTTTTGATCAAAATCCAACCAAAATACTCTCAAAACTCTTGAGGTATAGATGACTTCTAGACTGACATCAGCTGCATAATTTCAGCTGAACTTCCATAGAATAATAACAAATATCTTTTTCAAAAGAGGAAAAAAACCCAAAACTCTGACGTTAAATGGATGCATCAGGTAAAACCTAAACTATTCTACGGTCCTCTGAGTTGACTAGCAGTGTTAATAATAGCAGTATATTTTATTAGATTAATTTCAGTAATTTTGTAATAGGTAATATGTTTTCAAGTAAAATGATGGGAAATGTCCTACTTTTAAATCTATAATTATTTTAATTTGTCTTTAAAAATAGCCCATAAAGGTGATTGGTAACCAGTTTATCAGAGCACTGGAATAAATTGAATTAAAAATTACAGGCCAGGTGCAGTGGCTCAGGCCTGTAATCCCAGCACTTTGGGAGGCCAAGGTGGGTGGATCACTTGAGGTCAGGAGTTCGAGACCAGCCTGACCAACAGGGTGAAACCCTGTCTCTACTAAAATTACAAAAATTAGCTGGGCATGGTGGCAGGCATCTGTAATCCCAGCTACTCCAGAGGTTGAAGAAGGAGAATTGCTTAAACCACAGAGGTGAAGGTTTTAGTGAGCAGAGGTAGCACCACTGCATTCCAGCCTGGGTGATAGAGCAGGATTCTTTTTTGAAACACTGTCTCAAAAAAGAAAAAAATAAAATACTTAAACATAGTTAATGTCTATTCTAATTAACTGGCCTATGTAGGTTACATTTTAAAATCCTCTTTTCCCAAGTTAAATGATGAAATTTCACTCCTACTGTATCTTTTGTGTTAAAGGAATATATACCACTTGGAAAGGAAGAGAAAAATAGGTTTATGTTACAGGAACATTTCCTTGGTTGAGTAATTATGTAAAATGAAAATCAATTGTTCATTTTTTATTTTGTTCAAGTTAAAGTAAAATCAGTATTCCATGGTCATGTTTTTCTTGACACTACTGACAGGGGTTAATTAAAAGATTAATGGGATCATGTACACATTTCATTAGAAGCAAATTGTTTATGTTTTGGAAAGTGGCTAAATAGATAATTTTTGTTTGTTTGTTTCCACTTCACTGATTTTCCAGCACTCTGAGCCAAAGGTTCCTGCTCTAATTGACACATGTCCTGTTCTTGGTTTCGTTCTTAATATCTTCCAAACGAAGTGAAAAACTTGGATGCTTGCTTACTATAGTGATAATGTTTCCATTGTCTTTGTTCCAATTGTTACTAAAATTAGTGGTTTCTTTCAGACTGCTCTGTGTTTTGAATGCACAATTTGCCACATTTTTATAATATTTTCTACCACTCAAACACATAAGAAGGTATATGATGTGATGATAAAACAATTTTTCATTCCTAGGCATTATGCACTAGTACGCTGGGTGAATCCTGGAGTAGTTTAAGTAATAGATAGTAGAAAGAGGCAATTATTTATAACATGTAATCTGACATGGCATGCATTTTGATGAAGTTATAATTAATAGATAAATAGCATATACATCAGTACATACTTTATAAGCAATGCAATAGATCACTTAAAACCAAGAATAAAAGAAATATGAGCACTTTGGTTCCAATTCAACTACTAAGTGTTATAAATTGTGTTTACTGATTTTTTGTTTTTATCCTAAAGATTGACAGTTATCATATTTTCCCTTATAGAAATCTCATCTTGTTTATTCCACATTGTTTTAGCTGATGTACTCTTCCTCATGGGTGTAAAGCTAGAAAACCTTTTCCAGCTTCCCTTGTCACAAAGTGTCTCCACCTGACTAATCTCTAGCCAACAGAATGCAGAAAGGGGTGGGATTTGCCACTTCTAGTCCTTCCCCATTAAGCCTTTCACCCCTCCCTCAGCATACTGACTGGTGGAGACTCATGTTCTCAGCAGAATATATGTCAAACACTTCAACTAATACAATTTGAGTAAGGTTAAATAAATGAACTTTTCACAAAAATGTGGTCAGAGAATAGAAAAGTCACAAAGGATAGTACAGAATGCCAGGACCACAACATAGTCACTCTGACACTACCTCTACATCTAAAGACTAGAGGAAGAGAGAAGTTATCAGAACAGAGTAGAGGGCCATTTCCCAGGAGCAAAGACCTTGACTTCAGGGAGAGAACCAGCCCATGGGACACAACACAAGGTCAAAGCAATACACATTCAGGCTTTACCCTCCTGCCTCTCTATTTTTTTGCTATGAGGAAAGAATCTGTTCCAGACTTTTCTCCTTGGCTTGAAGGTGGCCGTCTTCTGTCTTCATGGTGTCTACCTTCTGTATGGGTCTCTCTCTGTGTCCTAAGAACACCAGTTATATTTTGTTAAGGCCCACCCTGATGAATTCATTTTAACATGATTACCTTTGTAATGACTCTGTAGCTATAAGCACATGTTCTGAGCTGCTGAGGGTTAACACTGCAATGCATACATTTTGTGAAAATCCAATTTAATCCATAATAGAGCCCATTAATTTAATCCACACAGGTTAAGTCTCAGAGGACCAGTGCAGAAAGAAACGGGAAACAAGCTGTAGGGCAGATCCGGAGAAGCCCAGACACTTAGCACCTATTGTGTACTATAGATTAGCCCACCCTATTAAGGAAAGTGAGTATTCCTTGGATTATTTATCTGATCCAAATATCCTTACTTAAATATCCTCCAGTAAGACTCTATTGCATGCGATGTAGTTCACAGTTCTTACTATGGCGTTTGATGACCTGTACAACCTTACTACTATTGCATTTTCATACCCGATTCTCATTCCTTCCTACCTAAATGATCTCAAATTATTACCTTCCTCTCTTCTTTTGATACCAGTACTTAGTTAAGGAACACCCTTCTGCTATTATCATCTAACAAATTAATATAATGACATTCAGGCTTTGTATCTGGTTCCATATCACTTGAGAAAATACCTGCCAATGTGTGGATTTCATTGGTACACGTCAGTCTTCTAAAGTGTCACGTCATTTACTGTTTATATAAATTATATGCCCTTTTTCAAAATGCTTTGTAATTTATTGCATGTCTAATGCAATGATTTATTGTATCCAATGCATGTGGATGACTGTACATAAACAAAACTGGTAAATTATTATCTCAAGGATAACTAAAGATGTTCTCATTTGTTCTAGGTTATTTGGCTTTGCAGAGTTTGTAGAATAGGAGCCACCTTCTCCCAAAGAGTCAAACCAATAAATTCTCCATGAGACAGTTTTAGAACTGACAGAGTGTTTGTGAATTACTTACAAATTAGGATTTTGACTCAGAGCTTAAATGTAAGGCAACAAATAAAGGAATTTTTTTAAATTAATGGCGGTATTTTAATTGGTAGACACTTAGAAAATCTAAAATCCCATAGTTGAGGAGGTCAGAAAAGCCTAACTTAACTCTATCTTTTAATGCCAAATTCTACCCTTCTTCAAGGACAAGGTAGACGTTAAGCAGTGACTTTAAATGGAAAAAAAAGAAATAAAAACCCAAAATACACTTGTTATTAAAGGCAAATTCAATTATTATATTAATATAATTATGCTTTAGTATATAATTATAATGTAATATATATTAGTGTAATATATGCAATGATTATAAGTAGTGTATAGTATATTAATAACTTAATACAATACATATGCATAATTATTATAACTACACCACCAGACACGAATAAAATATAACATCAGACTCTCATATTTGTGTTTTACAGAAAATACCTGTGCCACTATCTTCAGCTTCTCATCCCCTTCTACCTTAATGTTTTACCTGGCGGTTAGTTCAACAGTGGAGTGACAAATGCTCACCCACTTGCATTCTGCTTCATGACATACTCTATGCTATTTTTCCGCAGTCTAACTTTACTGCTTTATCCCATTTTGACTGTCCCTTTCATGAAAATATGAACACCAGCTATAGTTAATTTCTCACTAAAATAATTTTTAGTATGTGTGCTTTTAGTATCTTTATTATGCCAAAGTATATTTCACCTGATTTTAAGCACTCCATATTTTCCTTCCTGCTTTTGTTATTTTAAGCCATCACACATTTCTTTTTTGAAAGGGCCGTCCTGCTCTGCAGAACAGCTTGTCTTTCCTTGTTCTCAAAAATAATGAGCCAGGTTACTTTTCATGGAGCAGATTTGCTCTGCTTTTTCTGAGACAGATCTTCATCATGGGCCTAGCACAATTTTGTTGTCCTTTTTCTTCACAGTTCTATAAGAGTATATAAGTCAAGACCCTTCTCCTATATTCATTTTCAAGAGGAAAGACTTATTTCAACAATAACAAAATAAAAGAGGGTAAAATTGGGGCGAATTGTATGCACACCATTTACCTTTACTTATAAGAATATGTTAATGGTCAAAACATTTTAGCTGCAACAATTCGTGAATTGTATTCAACTCACAATTCAGGGTTTTGACTTTCTTTCCCCAGGACTATGTTTTAAAGATACAGAAAAATAAAATTAATGGAGCTTCACTCTTGTACTTTATAGATGATAATCATGGAGAAAATATATTTCCATAAATTTTTTGTTACTTTAAACACACCAAAAATCTGAGAAGAAATATTTCTGAGTTTAGATTATTTAGATCAGATATAGACAGGATATCAACTAATTTTGATAAAATAAAAGCAACGGTGCAAGCAAACTGAAACCAAATTGTAGTCATATAACATAAAAGAAAGTGATTTTTTGGTTAAGTATTCTTAAAAGTGACATTTTGTAATAAGGATAGTGAAAAATATGTATTCTTGGGATTTAAAACATCTTATACATTTAATGTTTCTTTTAAAGGAGACTGATATCTTGTTACTTTAACAATACAAACTGTCCGTGTTTAGTAGAAACAATGATCAGGTCAAGGGGCAGGAGATCTGGGTTCTAATCTTGCTCCCCTACTGACTAGCAGTGTGATAGAGAAAGTTGTCCAGCTTCTATGAGTCTCAGCTTTCAAACATGCAAAATGACTGCAACGGACTGAATTGTGTTTCACTCAAAATTAACATGTTGATGTCTCAGCCATCAGTACCTGAGAATGTGACTATATTTGGAAATAGGGTTTTCAAAGAAGTAATACGCTAAAATGAGGTCATCAGGGTAGGCTTTAATCCAATGAGTCTGGTGATCTTATTACAAGAGGAAATTAGCAGACACATACAAAGGGTAGATGATGTGAAGACACAGGGAGAACACAGCCATCTGCAAGCAAAAGGAGACCTCAAAAAAAATCAAACCTGTTGTCATTTTAATCTCAGAATTGTGAGACTAAATTGCAATTGTGAGATTAAATTGCCTGTAGAATAGTGAGAAAATTAATTACCGTTGTTTGAGCCACCTTCTCTGTGATACTTTGTTATGGCAGCCCAGCAACCTAGTAAAATAGGCATTATAAGTTTTATGATGATTAGATGTAGTTATGTGTGTATAAAGCATATGGTACATGGTAATTGTTTAGTGTGTGTTAATTAATATTGTTGTTTCTTCTGCTAGTATTTTTCCTGGACACATCATTTATAACTCTTATCTTTACCTGATCTTGAACACACAGCAGTTCTTTGCTGGTAGGGGGAAAACAGTAATTCAATTCATATTACATTTCCCTAGCATGGTTCATGGGACCTGTAACTTCACACTTTCAGATTTTGGAGTGAAAGCAGCCTTGAGATTGTGCCATTTTCTAGTTATGTCATTATCTCTACTTAATCTCCTTGTCTTTCAGTTTTGCATCTGAAAAATGTGGATAATTATAATTGTTTACAGGAATAAATTCATATATATAATATAATTAGTACTTGATAAAAATTATTGATGAAGAAACTGTAATTACGATTTTTTTTAAAAAATAATTTTTTTTTTTTACTCTTTTCCAACCATGCCTGAGGCCAGGACAGCTTCTGTGGGTTTTCCCTGTGTCTCTCCATGATACCAACCTGTCATTTTGCTTTATTCAGGAGCCCATCTATGTCTTTCATGATTTGATTCTTACCACCACCCAAGGCTCATGGACTTGCTTCCCTACAGATGATGGTCATCCCTGCCCAGGGAAATTATTACCTCAGCTGAGATGGCATTTTCCAAAGTGTACTGCCCTCAACATTTGTTATTTAGGAGATTAAAATGATGAAGAAAGATATTAAATTTGTGTCTGTGTTATGACACTTTCAAGTATAGTGACACTAAGCATTAAGAAAAAAAAGAAAAAAAAAGATGATTTATTAAATAGCATCTCAGAGTTGTTAAAATGCTCATGTTCATTTTCAGTATTTTGGTTGGGGGGTAGATGTGATGAAAGCTTTCCTCAATTTATTTGATGATACATTATTTTTTGGTCAATTATCTGTAAGAATCTATATTCTAGATAATATAATTTGGGTAGTTGTAGCCTAAAGAAGGTAGAACTTCCTTAAAACCTCTCATTTAACTTTTTTCCCAGTCTCTCTTTAGGATTCCTTTTTTTTTTTTTCTTTTTATTGGCTTTAAATAGATATTTCCTTTTACTAAATAATCTATTGCCAGAAAATAATTTAATCTACATAACAGCTTATGGCTGTGGTATGTGTTGTCAGCATCACTCAAAGAAATAAAAAAGGTGGAGGGAGGCAAGGCACATAACAAAAAAGCATTACATCTGTATTAAAAATTAAAATTTACTAAAATTCAAATGAGAAAAAGGAGAAGTTTACTTATCAGATTGGCAAACTGATTTATTTCAGATGTTCATGAGCATTTGGGGATAGGGTCACCTTCAAACACAGCTTTTGAAAATATTAATAATATACCTTAATTACTCGATCTGGATTGTGGTGGGCCATTTTAATTTCCTTCTTTATGCTTTTCTGGAAGTGCCACATTTTCTACACTGAATATGATTTACTTTGTTCATCAAAATAAATTACCAGTTTAGTTTATGTGTTAACAACTGCCCTATGAGAAAAATATGAGGCTTTTATGGATCTTTTGTAAATCTCCTTATGTGAGTTCATTGGTAATATAATCCCAGCCAGGCGCGGTGACTCACGCCTGTAATCCCAGCACTTTGGGAGGCCCAGGCGTGCGGATCACGAGGTCAGGAGATCGAGACCATTCTGTGAAACCCCGTCTCTACTAAAAATACAAAAAATTAGCCAGGTGTGGTGGCAGGCGCCTGTAGTCCCAGCTACTCAGGAGGCTGAGGTAGGAGAATGGCATGAACCCGGGAGGCGGAGCTTGCAGTGAGCCGAGATCTCTCCACTGTCCTCCAGCCTGGGAGACAGAGCGAGACTCCGTCTCAAAACAACAACAACAACAACAACAACAACAACAACAACAACAACAACAACAAATAGTGATAATGTAATTCCTATAATATTCTTTTCTCAGTACATTTTTTAGAATATATAGAAAAGCTTGACAGATGTTAATTCATACACATGTACATGTTAATACTAATCAGTATGACCTCAATTTTGAAATGACAAGGACAATATTATGAGGAATAGTCTTTGCTACTTAATGAGATTAAGTGGAAAATAAATAATTATCTTACCTGATAAGCAGTGTATAATTTTGCCCGTCGTCCACTCTAATAGCAGTATTAATGCTTTTAAATTTTGCTTCACCAGGACAGTAAAAGTGGTACTGTTGGGGAAAAAAAGTTTGTCTTCAGTTTTTCAGCATGAAGTTAATACCTTATATTTGCACTGGACTTTATAATTTATCAATATATTTTACATCACTTTGGAGAGACATGAAGTTCGAAACTTAAAGAGAAGTGATAACTGAAGGTTTACAACTAATAAGTCCTATAATTAATATGCACAAATATATGAGTATTATATAGATACAAGTACACATGTATATATATGTACACACACACATCCAGATTGTTTTCCAGTATTCTGAGGAACGTGGTTGGGAAAGGCAACATTCTCTACTAGTAGAAAGCAAATATTCTTGGAATCTTCCTTACATAACAGCAGGTGAGCAAGGCAAAGAGTGGTTAATACAATCTAGAGGACAATATTAATGTCACAGGAAGGGAAACTTTAGATTTTGAAACCTAATCATTCATTCCAAGCTTTTGGAGATATCAGGGTGTCTGGCATTTGCAGAATTATTGTTAATGGCAACTAAGTTGTGATCTACAGAGGAAAAGTCATGTCTATATCAGGTATGATTAACCAAGCATCCCCAGGAAATCCATGGATGTGCTACAGTGGCTTATTAAGCTTCTTAGCAAGCATGTGCCTACATGTATATTGATTATATCATGTCTATTCTTTCCCAGAGAGGGGTTTTAATGTTTTTATTGTATCTAAAAGTGATCTATAACCCACATGTGTTAAGAAACTCACTTGCATTGTGTTTCATAACATGTGCCCCTAGCTGGCTGTATTTAAGTAGATATACCCAAATACTCTCAGATGTAGTCCAAAGATAAAGATAATGCTATGTATTTTAACTTTTAATGATATTTGGACATTGCAAAAGACTCCTTTCCTTTATGAGATTATTTATTGTCAGTTGACTTTAAAAACTCCAATAAGAAGCATTAGGAGAAATTACTGAAGACTTGTAAAATTGTAGGTTAAAATATTTTATGAAATAATGTATTACTAAGACTAATGCATAGCCACTGCTTTCCCTATCAAATGAGAAAAAAATTAATTCACAATAGGTTCAATGAAGATATTTAGGAACTATAAAACTAATTAGTGAAGAGAGGTATAGAATTTCTTTCCCTTTGATTTTATGAAAAAGAAAGGATATATACTTACAGGTCTATAATAATTACTGTTATTTACTTAGTTGTAGGAATTTGTCAGTCTCCATTTTAAGAAAATTTGAGGCTATTTGGTCTTCAGTTAGATGATCAGAGTTCAAATCCCAGCTCTGTTACTTAGGAGTTTTGAGACTTCACATGTGTTTTGTGCTAAAATCTACTCACTTGTAAAATGGGGCAATGTAAACTTTTGTGTGGTTTAAATTGGTAAATGAATAAATATTGTGAAGTAAATATTACAAGTGGGCAAATAAGTCAGTCAAAGTAGAACACACAGAATTATACCTGGGACATAATCATATATGAAGGCTATGAGGGCTAGCTTTTTTTTGGCTCCTTCTCCCAGGCTGGAGTTCCATGGTGCTATATGTATATGTATTATATTACTTCAGAAACTTGGACATTTAAAGAAAAGCAAACTAAGAGAATTTGCCTATTTAAATAATAAAGTATAACTCATTCATCCTTTCATGGAAATTCACAACATGTACACTTAAATCACATCATAAAAGAGATGGTAGACCAAATGCTGTTATTATGTTTCATATATTACAATTACATGAGTTAATTACCTTATTGTACTGAGTTATTACAATGATGATTAGGATGACTTCGCTAAACCAGGTATTCAGAGCAGGGATATGAGACAATTTGTTAAGGTAGAATGATGTTGGGAAAAGAGTATGTACTTTCAAATGAAAGTTGGTTTCAAAATGTTATTAGCTTCATAATCTTGGACTTTTGAAAGGTTCTTTTAACGCTTACCAAGTGCAAAGTCAGCAATCTTAAACTTTTTGATCTCACAGTACCTTTGCATTCATAATAATTATTGAGAACCCCAAGGAGTTTTTGTTAACTGGGTTGTGTCTATCAATATTTACACTGCTAAATATTACATCAGACATTTTTAAGATACAAAAATACATAATAAAATGATACATTAGCGATTAGAGCAAGGATATCATTGCATGTCATGTAGCCTCTGGAAAACTCCGCTATACACTTATGAGAGTAAAAGTGAATAAGGCAAATAACACCCCTTGCCTACAGAAAACTTATGAAAATAGGTTTTCTCTTCAGGACCCTCTAAACAAATCTTGGGATTCCTTAGGGATTCCCAGACTATACCTGCCCTTAAGGTTATAAAAATGGTAACAATTATTATCATTGGGAAATTAAGAAATTGGGAAACTACTCAATAAAGAAGTAGAAGAAAAGTTGAAAATAAGTAGAAAAAAAGACAATGAATGTTAATTCAAATCATGTACTGTTTGAAATATTAATATCTAAATATCTATAAACTGAGCTATCTGTATGAGTGTAAATTTTTCTCTGTATATTATATGAGCTCTTAATGACTCTCTCTTGCCTTCTGAATGATATTCTAATTAGGTATATTTTCCACAAAAAACTAGAAACATTTTGAGCAAAATACTCTGACAATTAAATTTTTTAAATTTATAAATATGTGATTAATGAAACTCAGTTAGCTTATTTTTTGAATAAGTTGTTAACTACTTTATAT
>NW_016803155.1:260962-262720 GCF_001698545.2 Rhinopithecus bieti
AGTCTCGCTCTGTCGCCCAGGCTGGAGTGCAGTGGCGCGATCTCGGCTCACTACAACTTTGTATTTTTTTAAAAATTAAGTGAACTGAATAACTTACCTTTAAAGTACCATTTTCAATAAACAATTGAATAAAAAATCCATCTACTAAATTTGAGTCTTGTTTGACATAGAGCAGGAGTCCATAGGAGCTGAAGGTCTGAAATTCTAGGGAGATGTTATTTTGTGGATGTAAAACCACATTCTGAAATTCTAGATAGGAATCTCCATAATAGCAAACACAACTGAAATCTGTGGAGTCAGAAAGAAAATACAATTTAGTCTGAAATAAATATTCAATACTTAGATTTCACATTAACATAGCATATGTTTTCTCTAATCATACATGACTCTTTCCTGCCTCTTTCAAGCCCAGGCACTTATTTCCTTTGGAATAGTCATAGCAGTTGTGTCTTGATTTCTTTGCATTTGATGGCTTCATGATGAAATCTCATTGTCAGGCAAGGAAATGAAGATGATTACTCTTCAACACTGCTTTAACTTACATTTTATGTTTTAAGTTAACAGAAAAGGGCACATTTTCTAAATATGTACTTATTTCTTCTTTATATATGATATTGATAAAAAATTATGATTAGTATTTTTAATAATTTGATTTGGGAGGTTTATGAGAGAATGCTAGAGATTGAGAAGCATAGAAGTTGTTAACCTTTTGTGTTAACACTCTAAATTATATGAGTTTCTTAACAACTCTCTCTCACCTTCTGAATGATATTCTAATTAGCTGTAGATTTTCAGAAAAAAAATGAAGACACTTTGAGCAAAATATTCCATGATTAAATTTCTTACATTTATAAATATGTGATTAATAAAACCAAGTTAGCTTATTTTTGAATAAGTTGTTAACTACTTTATGTTATTATTAAATCATTTTTTTTGCTTGATAAATACTGGATTGATTGTTCTTGGCTAATGATTCCTGAAACGATGGATGTGAATATCCCCTTTCTTCCAGTTCCTTTCTTCTTTTGCTATTTTCATGACCTCCCCAACTCAAGCTGTCTTTCTCTTTTAAAACTTTCGAATTATGTATTATTTATAACTACTAGAAAATATTATGTATAAAACCATGTGAGTTTTAGTTTGCTGTCTATCATAGGATAATAATCATTTTGATTCCGAACTTTGAAAATTCAAGAAATTTTACATCCTATATGTGCTGTCTTTATTTTGAATTTTTAATGAACTTTTAGAATTACTCCTTTTGCTACGTTTTCAAACTTGTAACAATTTCTAAAGAAATAATCAGCTAAGTCTCAAATTAATTTTTTTCACTAGAAAGAAGAAGGTTCAAAATACTGCCAGGAAACATTTGCACTTCATAGACATAAAAGCATGTGTATATGTGTGTGTGTTTAATCAAGGACTGAGTTCATTAGTGAAGGACAGATTAATGATTGAAAAAATAACAATGTCTTTTCAATTTTGACATTCTAATTTTTTCAGTTGTTAAGTGATAGGGACATATTTTTTTTTCCCCATATAGAGTTTCAATGGTGATGTTAAAAGCATAATACAATAACATTTTAAACAACAAGAAATTGTTTAAAAGATTTCTGGCATTTATTTTAACAAATTGAGAATAAAGTCATATATCAGTTTGATTTAAAGTTCAAATTGTGAAAGAGCATAAAATAATTTCAAAAATTAACATTACAAAAAGAATATACTGAATATTGACCAAAAAAAAAAAAAAAAAAA
>NW_016803155.1:262986-288539 GCF_001698545.2 Rhinopithecus bieti
TCAAGGGATCTTCAAAAGTTCACATAAAATATACATTATTTAAAAACTATGGATGAATTTCACTCATCATAACATGTCTGAACAGAATCTATTTTTAGTTACTAAGAAGGATAAGATATCTGTTTAAAAGTAGCCCCTATCAGAACAACATGAATTCTGCTAAAATTGAAGCAAGAACAAATATCAAATTTATGATGAAGCTTGGGTGGAAGAATGGTAAACTCACTGATGCTTTACAAAAATTTATGTGGACAATGCCCCAAAGAAATTCACAGTTTACAAGTGAAAAACTTGTTTTAAGAAGGGACAAGACTATCTTGAAGATGAAATCCTTAGTGGCTGGCCATCCATATCAATTTTCAAGGTAAAAATTAATCATATTCATGCCCTAATTGAAGAGGACTAATAATTAACAGTAAAAACAATAGTCAACAGCATTGACATCTCAACTGATTCAGGTTACACGACTCTGAATGCAAAATTAAAGTTGAGCAAACTTTCCACTCAGTGGGTGTCAAAACTGTTGTGCCCAGATCAGCTGTAGACAAGAACAGAGTTTTCAATTGAAACTTTAAACAAATAAGAATAATATATTGAAGTATGTCTTTGAAGAGTTGTAACAGGAGATGAAACATGGCTCCACTAGTATGATATTGAAGACAAAATACAATCAAAGGAATGGCTATCAAGAGGTGAAAGTGGTCCAGTCAGAGCAAAAGTGGACCAGTTAAGATCAAACATTATTGATATGGTTTGGCTCTGTGTCCCCACCCAAATCTCATTTTGCAGCTCCCACAATTCCCATATGTTGTGGGAGGGACTCAGTGGGATATGATTGCATCACAGAGAGGGTTTTTCCTTTTCTCTTCTTGCAAGAGTGAATGGGTCTCATGAGATATCATGATTTTAAAAACAGGAGTTGCCCTGCACAAGCTATCTCTGCCTGCTGCCATCCATGTAAGACGCGACTTGCTTCTCCTTTCCTTCCACCATGATTATGAAAAGATATCTGAAAATGTGGAATCGACTTTGGACCTGGGTAACAGGCAGAGGTTGGAGCAATTTGGAGGGCTCAGAAGAAGACAGGAAAATGTGGGAAAGTTTGGAACTCCCTAGAGTCTTTTTGAATGGCTTTGACCAAAATGATATGGACAATGAAACCTGGGCTGAGGTGGTCTAAGATGGAGATGAGGAATTTGTTGGGAACTGGAGCAAAGGTGACTCTTGTTATGTTTTAGAAAAGAGACTGGAGGTATTTTTCCCCTGACCCAGAGACTGTAGAACTTTGTACTTGAGAAACGTGATTTAGGATATCTGACAGAAGAAATTTCTAAGAAACAAAACATTCAAGAGGTGAATTGTGTGCTATTAAAAGAATTCAGTTTTATAAGGAAAGCAGAGTATAAAAGCAGAGTATAAAAGTATAAAAGAAAATTTGCACCCTGACAATGCAATAGAAAAGAAATTTTTCTGAGGAGAAATTAAAGCCTGCCGCTGATCTTTGCATAAGTAACGAGAAGCTGAATGTTAATCCCCCAAGAGAACGGGGAAAATATCTCCAAAGGATGTCAGAGGTCTTCATGGCAGCCCCTCTCATTACAGGCCTCGAGCCCTAGAAGGAAAATGTGGTTTGGTGGGCCAGGCTAAGGTTCTGTCTGCTGTGTGCAGTCTAGGGATTTGATGCCCTATGTTCCAGCTATTCCAGACATGACTGAAAGGGGCCAAGAACAAGAAGCTTGAGCCGTTGCTTCAGAGGGTGGAAACCCCAAGCCTTGGAAGCTTCCATGTGGTGTTGAGCCTGCGGGCTCACAGAAGTCAATAATTGAGGTTTAGGAACCCTCACCTAGATTTCAGAAGATATATGGAAATATCTGGATGCCCAGGCAGAAGTTTGCTGTAGGGGCAAGGTCCTCATGGAGAACATCTGCTAGGACAGTGCAGAAGGGAAATGTGGGGTGGGAGCCCCAACACAGAGTCCCTACTGGGGCACCGCCTAGTGGAGCTGTAAGAAGAAGGCAACCGTTCTCCAGACCTCAGAATGGTAGATCCACTGACAGCTTGCACTGTGCACCTGGAAAAGCCACAGACACTCAACACCAGCCCATGAAGGCAGCCAGGAGGGAGGTTGTACCCTGCAAAACCACAGTGGTGGAGCCACCCAAGACAATGGAAACCCACATCTTACATCAGCGTGACTTGGATATGAGACATGGAGTCAAAGGAGATCATTTTAGAGCTTAAAGATTTGACTGCCCTGCTGGATTTCGGACTTGCATGGGACTTGTAGCCACTTGGTTTTGGCCAATTTTTCCCATTTGGAATGGCTGTATTTACCCAATGCCTGCCCCATTGTATCCAGGAAGTAACTAACTTGCTTTTGCTTTTACAGGCTCATAGTAGGGAGGGACTTGCCTTGTCTCAAATGAGTCTTTGGACTGTGGACTTTTGAGTTAATGCTCAAATGAGTTGAGACTTTGGAAACTATTGGGAAGGCACAGTTGGTTCTGAAATGTGAAGATATGAGTTTTGGGAGGGGCCAGGTGTGAAATGAGAAGATTTGGCTCTGTGTCCTCACCCAAATCTCATCTTGTAGCTCCCATAATTCCCACATGTTGTAGGAGGGACCTGGTGAGAGATGATTGAATTTGGGGGCAAGTCTTTTCCATGCTGTTCTTGTGATTATGAATGGGTCTTCCAAGATCTGATGGTTTTAAAAACGAGAGTTTCTCTGCACAATCTCTCCCTTGGCCTGCTGCCATCTACGTAATATGTGACTTGCTCCTCCTTGTCTTCTGCTATGATTGTGAATCCTCCACAGCCATGTGGAACTGTAAGTCCAATAAAACTCTTTCTTTTGTAAACTGCCCAGTCTCAGTTATGCCCTTATCAGTAGCATGAAAATGGACTAATAGAGTCATTAAAAAAGATTTCTGGGGGATGCTCAAGACATTTTCTTTTTGACTTTCTGGAGGGCCAAAGAAGGATAACATATTCCTATTATTACAGTGTTTTAAGAAAGTTAGTCAAAGCTCTAGCAGAAAAAGGCCCAGGAAAGCTTCACCAGAGAGTACTACTCCACCATGACAATGCTCCTGCTTATTCCTCTCATGAAATTATGGGTAATTTGTGAGATTTTCAGTAGAAAATCATTAGGCATTTACCTTATAGTTCTGATTTACCTCTTTCTTGACTTTTTTTTTTTTTTTTTTTTTTTAAATCTTTATTTTCCTTCAGTTAATAATGTAAAAAGCCTGCACTGACATGGGTAAAGTCCCAGGACACTCATTTCCTTAGAGATGGACTAAATGGCTGCTATCATTGCTTGTAAAAGTGTGTCGACTTTGATGAAGTTTATGTTGAGAAATAAAGCTTATTTTAAAATTTTATCTAATATCATTTTCACAATATTTTGAAGTCTTTCATATTAATTTATAGCTTTTAGGAAGAAATATATCACCTAACTGACAACAACAAACTCAAAAACTCCTTAATATTATTAAGATATGTATTTTATAGACTAATTTTAAAAAATTCAGTGGCTTTTCATTGTGTGACTAATTATCTGTATGGAAACCCATATATGCACTCAATTGTAAAGTACTTGAGAGTATGTTGGGTTTATCATTCTATTCCGGGAACCTAGCACAATATATGATTCTGTTAAGCATCTGAAAGCACATACTATAGCTTGGATGCTTGTCCCCTCCAAATCTCACATTTAAATGTAATCCCCAATGTTGGAGGTGGGGCCTAGTGGAAGGTGTTTGGATCATTGGAGATGATCCTTCATGAATGTCTTGGTGCCATCCTCACAGTAATGAGTGAGTTCTCACTCCAAGTTCACATGCGATATGGCCGTTTAAAAGAGTATGGTACCTCCTCTCTCTCTGTCGTTTCCTCTTTTGCCATGTGATACCCTGCCTCCCCCTTCACCTCCACCATGATTCCTGAGGGCCTCACCAGAAGCGGAGCAGATGTTAGTGTTATGCTGATACAGCCTGCAGAACCATGAACCAATTAAACCTTTTTCTTTTGTAAATTACTCAGCCTCAGGTATTTCTTGATAGCAACACAAAACAGACTAACACACTATCTAATAGAAAATATAATTGCTTTTGTTTAAATGTGCTTGGAAAATTATATAGTTAAATATAGATTTTAAAAAGTCAGGAAGATTATTTTGCATAGTGTTTTCAATCGTATTTGTGGTGTTTTCTATTCAAATATGTAAGTACAGATTTTATTTTACACTTCCCTCAGCAAAATTTTAAACAGATGAGAATAATGATTATAGCGAGCACAGAATAGCTTTGTGAAGAAAACATAAATACTGAGATTATTTTCAGTAATAATGGGCTAAAGTAAAATTATAATTCTATATATTTTATTATCAAGAATTAAACAATAAATTTCTGCACTTAAGTTTTACCTTCCTAAATAGAAGAAACTTTATCTGAATTGTATGGATTCATATTATGATTATACCTGTAATTTTTATGCTTTTGGTACAAATAACCAGAAATTCTAATTCCAAATAGTATCAGCAGTAAAGAAACAAAATAGTTTAAATAAAAGGAAGTTCAAGAATAGGGTGGGTTTTCAGATGGATGCAAGTTTATGGAAAAGCTTTACTGACTTCTCATAAAAGACCTAGATTACTTCTGTCTCTCCACTCTGATATTCACAGGCTGAATTTTAATATGAGACTTGCTTTATACCTGATTCCAATGTGATGGCCAGTCACTCCGTTTCCAAAACTGTTCTTCTGTCATAAGAGGAAGAAAGAATTTTCTCAAGGTAAAGAGAACCTTTTCTAGAAGTTAAGTGGCTAGAACTGGGTGACCAATGAAGCCGTCTGCTGGAGATGAGGACAGGTTCAGCTCCCACTGAGAGCTATGGACTGGGGTTCATAATGTGCAAAACTGGCATTCGGTTAGGAGGAAAACCTCAACATCTAATTCCAGTATATCTCCAGATTCATGAATTATTTCCTGGCTTATATCTGATTGTCAGATTATAGACTTAAGATGCACAGTCACATATCCAAGCTAAAGATATTAACTTTCAACTTCAACTTCCTGCCTCTGTTTCTCTTTATATGCAGTAGCTCTTGCCTTTATTTCTAGAAACTCATATTGAGTTTATGGATGAGTCTAGCCATTTAAAAATTTACTTGAAACATGGTTATTGCTAGACGGGTAGTTGCCAGTATTTTTTTTTTTCTTTTTTTTTTAATGTGTAATTATTTAAGTTTGCAGTGCATACTAATAGTCATTCCTATTGCATGAGAATAAGGACAACTTAAAAGTTGTGTAAGAGAAAAATCAGGAATCAATGACCCTTCCCTCTCTACTGCAACGAAGAGAAGTTTTTTAATAGAATAGAAAAATAATAGAATACATGTATTTTAGAAGAAATGAATAATAGAAACTCTGAAGTATATGTGTGTATATATGTATATATAGAACAAAATAAAACAAATGAATATATTTCTCTCAGCTAAATTATGAACATTTACTCTAAGACAATATATTCCTTTTACAAAACAAATATGTATATTTTAAAGTGTAAAGGAATGTTAGCTTGGGGCATTTTGCTTTTTTTGTTGTTTGTTTTTGTTTTGGTTAGCAGATCATAAAATTCTATATCAATTTTTAGGAACCGAGTCTTTCTTATAGTTAGTGTTTCTCTGTACAAGATTAAACGTGAAAGTTGGAATATTATGAGAGAATATTTGAATGCTAGGATTATCTATAAATTTGATACTTTGGTAATTACTCGGTGGTGATTGCGTAGCTTAAGATATGTATGATTTAGTCCCATGTCTGGTAGTTATTGCCAGTATAGTATAACCCATGAGTAACTGCCCAAAGAAAGAGTAATCATGTATTACTCTCTGCAGTATGTATCATTAGATAAATGTTAGAAAACATTTTGCAACCAAAATGTGAAATGATCCCTTTCTCCAGGTTTCTTGAAAACAATATCTAAGAAATAACAATGGAAATTTATAATATATGTGTATGGGGGTTGCTTACGTACATTTGCAACTTTTTCTGTTAAGTGAAGTATTAGTTTGAGAAAAAACTTTATGTATGACACTTAAATATAATATTGAAAGGGTTACTATCCTGTTTATGAAGAAACCTGTATTACATCTTGATTATTGATTCTAACAGTAAGCAGATTAGCAACTGTGTATTACCCACAGTTACTGTCTATAACTTGGGTCTCTTTGTGTTATTTCTGTAAAGAAGAGCTTGAATTTTATCATTACAAAATGTCTGCATATTTTATACTCTATATTTCTGTGTTCTACAAATTGTGTCTAATTCACCTTAAATCCAACTTTACATAATCCATTTCAGGTCGTCCCAATTAGTTTAATACCCACTAACAGATCAGGATAAAGTAGGAAAATTAGCATTTATTTGTTTACTATGTGATAGGTTTTATTAGAAGCTTTACATATGCTTCTTGAAATTCTGATTTTTTTTTCCTGGCAATGTAAAGGTTTATGCTATATAAGAAATAATACCACACATCTACAGCCATCTGATCTTTGACAAACCTGACAAAAACCAGAAATGGGGAAAGGATTCCATATTTAATAAATGGTGCTGGGAAAATTGGCTAACCATAAGTAGAAAGCTGAAACTGGATTCTTTCCCTACTCCTTATAGGAAAATTAATTCAAGGTGGATTAGAGACTTCAATGCTAGACCTAAACCCATAAAAACCCTAGAAGAAAACCTAGGTAATACCCATTGAGGACATTAGGCCCATGGGGCAAGGAACTCTCATGTCTAAAACACAAAAAGGGCAACGGCAACAAAAGCCAAAAGGACAGGGATCTAGATGGAAAACACAGAGCTTCTGCACAGGCGAAAAGAAAACTACCATTCAGAGTGAAACAGGCCACCTACCAGAATGGGAGAAAATTTTTGCAATCTACTCATCTACAAAAGGCTAATACTCCAGAACCTATAAAGAACTCAATTCCAAATTTACAAGGAAAAAAACAAACAGCCCCATCAAAAGTGGGCAAAGGATATAACAGATATTTTTCTCAAAAGAAGACATCTCGATACAGCCGACACAGGGACACCAACATGAAAAAATGCTCATCACCATCAGAGAAATGCAAATCAAAACCACAATGAGATTACCCATCTCACACCAGTTAGAATTTGTAACATTAAAAAATCAGGAAACCAACAGGTGCTGGAGAAGATGTGAGGAAATCAGGAACACTTTACCAGTGTTGGGTGGGGACTGAAATAGTTCAACCATTGTGGAAAACAGTGTGGCGATTCCTCAAGGATCTAGAACTACCAAAATACCTTTGACTCGAGTCGATTGGCCATTGACTGGATATGCTGCTATAAAGACACATGCACACGTATGTTTATTGTGGCACAATTCACAATAGCAAAGACTTGGAATCAACCCAAATGTCCATCAGTGACAGACTGGATTAAGAAAATGTGGCACATATACACCATTGAATACTATGCAGCCATAAAAAAGGATGAGTTTGTGTCCTTTGTAGGGACATGGATGCAGCTGGAAACCATCAATCTCAGCAGACTATCACAAGAACAGAAAACCAAATACCACGTGTTCTCACTCATAGGTGGGAATTGAACAATGAGATCACTTGGATACAGGAAGGGGAACATCACACACCAGGTCCTATTGTGGGGGGTGGGGAGGGATAGCATATACCTAATGTAAATTAAGAGTTAATGGGTGCAGCACACCAACATGGCACATGCATATATATGTAACAAACCTGCACGTTGTGCACATGTACCCTAGAACTTAAAGTATAATAATAAAAAAAAGTTATATGAAAATGTTTCAAAATAAGTTATAAAATATTTGTTTCTTTAATAGATTTCCACAGATTCATTAGTACATTGACCATAAGTCACTAATTTATACAAAGCATATTTTAGAGTAATTATTAATCATAAAATGCCAAAATAGTTTACAAAACAATTAATAATACTGAAATAAAAGCTAGACTACACAGTTTAAGATTTGCAGAGACTCCTCAATGTGGCTAAAGGAAATATATACGCAATAGTGGCAGATTATATGAAAATAGATTATTGCAAGGAAATCTCCAGGAGGACTAGTCAAGTGGTTAAATATATATATATTTTTTTTCTGAAAGCAATCAATGATCTTTTTGAAGGGAGGCGAAACATCTATAATCATAATATTTCTCTTCACCACTAAAAGGAGATTGATTAGGAAAAAAATTCTTTAATAGCAATGTGTAAGGATAGGAAGTAACTTTCTAAAATAAAAATCAAATCATGCCACTCCCCTGCTTAAAAACATTTGTTACCAGTTGGCTATGACAAAACTGTTTAGTATTCACTCTGTATAGAATCCTTCCACCCCTGCCTTTGGCCTTGCAATGTAGAGTACCAATTATTCTAGGATGACATACAAAACAGTCATCCTTCCTTTATTATTCTGTGTTACTAGCTCTGTCAGGCAGCATTCTTCCATGTATATGAATCTGTTTCTGGGCTCATTATTCGATATCATTTGACAGATTGTCAACCCTGAGCCAATCAAACACAGAGTTAATTGGATTTATGATGAGATTTCATATAGGATAGGTCAAGTTCTGCATATTTTTCTTCTTCTTCAGGGTTGTGTTGCTTTATTTTTGCCCTGTGCCCTTTTATATCAATACTGAAATCAGCTACATATGCAAGCATCCTATTATTATTTTATTACATAAAAACTCATTAGAAATTAGTTTGAATTCCTTTTATTTTACAGAAAATGTATATGTGCACTTCACCCTTGAACAATATGAATTTGATCTGTACAGGTCCACTTATATGTTAATTTTTTTTCAGTAAATACATTCTCTACGCCCAATTGGTGGGTTCTGTATCTGCAACCAAATACCAATAAAAAATACAACATGTATAACTGTGGTATAAGAAATCTATATGTAGGGTTGTGTGGGGTACACTTTTCATATGTGGGGGTTCTCCTGGATTTTTGTAGTGCCAAATGCACTTCTTAAGTATCCACAGATTTTGGTATTTGTATGTGTGGGAGTTTTGGAACCAACACCCACCACAAAGAGATATGTAGGGATAACTCTAATTTATATCCTTGTGATACTTTATCTTCTTGTGCGTGGATGCAGTAGATGTCTCCCTTATATGACAGCTTCTATAACATTTTTAATGTAGTTGCATAATTTCTCTTCATAAAGATCATGTGCTTACTTTCTCAACTTATAGAAATCTTATTAATTTGTTGCCATTTTAAAATATTTTATAGCATATATTTAACTCATTGTATTGATGTATAGACATGCAATTCATTTATATATTGAGCAATCTTGTTGAACTCTTCCATCTTTATTTATTTTTGTGTTTGTGGAGACAGGATCTCGCTATGTCACCCAGGCTGATGTTGAACTCTTGGGCTCAGGCAATCCTCCCGCCTCTGCCTCACAAAGTGTTAAGATTATAGGCAGGCATGAGCCACCACACCCAACTACTTTTGTTTTTAATAATATTATATCATCTGTGAATAATGAGACCTTTCTTTTTTTTCTAATTCTTAAAATAGTTTATTAGTTTATTCCCTGCCTAGAACCTTCAGAAACAACACTCAACTGAAATAATGACAATAAGATTACTTTTCTTGTTTTGATTTTTCAGGTAAGGCTTTTAAGTTTTCACATTTGAGTTTAAAATTTTCTGTTCTTTTGTATTATTATTATTATTATTATTATTATTATTATTATTTTATTTTACTTTAAGTTCTGGGATATATGTGCTGAATCTGCAGGTATGTTACATAGGTAGACATACCATGGTGGTTTGCTGCACCTATCAACCCATCATCTAGGTTTTAAGCCCCACATGCATTAGGTATTTGTCCTAATGCACTCCCTCCCCTTACCCCACCCTCCAGACAGGCCCTGGTGTGTGATGTTCCCTTCCCTGTGTCCATGTGTTCTCATTTTTCAAATCCCACTTATGAGTGAGAACATGCAGTGTTTGGTTTTGTGTTCTTGTGTTATTTTACTGAGAATGATGGTTTCCAGCTTCAGCCATTTCCCTGCAAAGGACATGAAGTTTTCGGTTCTTTTATAAGTGATACCCTTTAACTCATTAAGAAACTTTCCTTCTATTCTTAGTTTGCTAGAAATTTTGGCAGAATTTAACATTAATTATGTTTGTTCACTTACTGATATGATTATATTGTGAACAACTTTGGTATTTTAATATTAAACCACTTGTTTATCCCAGGAATAAATCAAGTGTTCTGATGGTATGTACATATATGAATTTCATTTTTAATAATTTATATTTAGGATATTTGCATCTATGTTGACGACTGGCATTGCCTCTGAATTTTCATTGTTCATGATACTCTTTCTGATTTTCATACCAAAGTTTTATTTAGCTTCTTTAAACAAATTTGGTAACATAAATTTCTGTAAGAGTTTTAGTTGACCCATCACTCAAATTCCATGTCAAACTACAAAATTGTGAATTTAACAACATCCTAACCTAACTACAAAAGGTTTCATTTATGTATTAAGAATCAGAATGTTATAGTTGAAATGGATTGACTTCAAGAAGACTTAGTTTTAATATTAATTTGGTACCTTACTTTGTGAGTCATTTCACCTCTCCACTTCCCTTACTTTTCCTTACCTTTATCCATAAAACTAGGGTATAATTTATTATAAGCCTGTAGTTACAACAGGTCTAATTTTAGCTAGGCCTCTTGAGTTTAATTATGTACTTTATCAATTACATATATGGAATCTTGGAGAAATATTTTAACCTCCTTGAATATTTCTGTTTTTTCATCAATACCATGGCTATAAGAGGGTTGCTGTGTTATACTATATAAGAACACTAGAAATCATAATTTGCTCCAGTTTGTATTTAGGGAAGAAAACCTCTTCTTGTAATAAAATAGAAAGTATTTGCAACAAATATTTCATTTATAAAGGGTTTTTTGTTTTTTTTTCAGGCATGTGCTCTAAATTCTTCTGAGGCATATATTTGGAAAAGTCGGAAGCACATGGCATTACCATACTAAACAGATCTGGAAGGAGCCCTAAGCCCACTGTGGTACATAAAAGGCTCTCATTTCCCATCATTATAAAAGCAGCTCACATTTTTAACTGTTTAATTGTTAAAGCTATAAATTCTACTTATAAGAATAATGCATGTTACATTGTCCTTTACTCTTTACATAGCACTTTTACATACATTACCCAATTCATTCTAACTTCAGTCTGAAAAGTGTGTAAAGCCAATGTTCTTATGACCCTTTTTGATGTGTTTATTGCTATAAACTTACCCTTTAGAACTGTTTTTGAGGTAACCCATAGGTTGTATGCTGTGTTTGCACTTTTGTTTGTCTTAAGAAAATTTTAAACTTCCTTTCAATTTATTTATTAACTTCTTAGTTGTTTAGAAGCATGTTAATTTGCATGCATTTGTTAATTTTCCAATATTTCTTGTGTTATTGATTTCACACTTTATACCATCATGGTCAAAAATGATACTTGATATGATTGCAGTCTTCTCAATCTGTTCATTGCTAAGAGTGAGGCATTGAAATTGCCTACTATTATTATATTGCAGTCTATCTCTCCCTTTATATCTATTGATATTTTCTTCACGTGTTTAGATCCTCTGCTGCTTGCTGCATATATTGTTATATCCTCTTGTTGAACTGACCATTTTATCATAATATAGTAACATCCTTTGTCTTTTAAAGTCATTTTGAATTAAAATCCATTTTATCTGAAATATGTACACCTATTCTTTCTTTTGGTTTCCATTTTTCTGAAATATCTTTTTTCAGTTCTTCATTTTCAATCTATGGGTCCTTACAAGTGAAATAAGTCTCTTGTAGGCAGCATGTAATTGGGTCTTTTTTCCTCCTGTGTTTGTCATGCTATGTTTTTGACTGGAGAATTTACTCCATTTACATTCAAGGTAACTATTGATAGATGAGGACTTATAACTGCAGTTTTCTAGCTTTTCTGTAAATCCTTTCTTGTTGCTTTTTATTTTGTGTGTGTGTATCTAAAGGATTTTGCTTTGTGGTTACCATGAGCCTTATTATATAAAACATTTTTGTAGTTATAATAGATTATTTTAATGAATGACAACATAACTATGATCAGAAAGAATAAATCTCTACACTTTGACTCAATTTACGCCCCGCATTGTAAATTCATGATATTACAAGTTACATTTTCTTAAATTACATATACCTTCAGAAATTATTGCACCTATTATTTTTGATGGTTTTTCAAACCTTTAGACTATGGATATATAAGTGATTTACATGCCACCCTCACAGTACTATAATATTCTGAATTTGACTGTATACTTACTTGTACTAGTCAGTTTTACACTTCTAAATGTTTTTGTGTTGCTTAGTACCATTATTTTAGCTTGAAGAACTAGCTTTAGCATTTCATCTAAAACAAGTCTGGAGGTGATAAACTCCCTCAGGCTTTGTGTGTTAGAAAAGTCTTTATTTCTCCTTTATTTCTGAAAGTTGGCTTTGATGGGTAAAGTAATCTTGGTAAATAGTTTGTCATTTTCCTTTTTCTTCAGCACTTTGACTCCATCATTCCACAATCTCCTGGCCCATAAGGTTTTGGCTGCAAAGTCTGCAGCTAGATGTGTTGAAACTCCCTTATATTTTATTTGCTTCTTTTCTCTTGACGCTCTTAGCATCCTCTTATTATCTCTGAATTTTTTTTTTTTTTTTTTTTTTTTGAGACGGAGTCTCCTTCTGTCGCCCAGGCTGGAGTGCAGTGGCACGATCTCAGCTCACTGCAAGCTCTGCCTCCCGGGTTTACGCCATTATCCTGCCTCAGCCTCCCGAGTAGCTGGGACTACAGGCGCCTGCCACCTCGCCCGGCTAGTTTTTTGTATTTTTTGGTAGGGACGGGGTTTCACCATGTTAGCCAGGATGGTCTCGATCTCCTGACCTCGTGATCCACCCGTCTTGGCCTCCCAAAGTGCTGGGATTACAGGCTTGAGCCACCATGCCCGGCCAATTTTTTTTTTTATCTGGGATTTTTTTTTTAATGTAATATTTGCATATTTCTCCAGGTTACTAAAGATATTAGTAAAAACTAATTTACTAATATTAGTACTACTCTACCATCTTGTTCCACCCCCCCATGGAAATCCTCTGATCACCGTATTTTTATGCTAAATAACCGAGGCTTTGTGAAGGTAATTTGATCAAAGTCATGGAACTTAGAAATGGGCTTTGTTCATCAAGGCACATGTTTTTTTAACACCAGTTTTATCCTGTGTGAACAGACTGTTTATTATGTTAAACACAGTCTTTGCAATACTTTAAAAATACTTATTTCTAAGATGTCCAATGTGGTTCCTTATGCGAATTCCAGATCGAGAGAGTGGTATAACAATTAGCATTAGTGAATGTATAAACACTGCTCCACTTACCAATGAGTTCCAAAATGTTTCATAAGCTAGCTTTTTAGAATTATGTTTTTAAAAAATAATTTATAAATATTAAACTCATAGCAAGGTCATAATAATTTGAAATTAACTTACATTTAATCTTTGAAATGACTTGTATACTCTTTTTCCTTTTCCTTCTTCTGTTGTTGAATGTATAAAGAATACCATAGGCTATACAGGGTTTTATAAGTAGGCTGAAAGTCTATGCACTATTTAAAAGGTAATATTGTGAGATCAGAGGCGGCCAGAAAACCCCCCCAGGCTAAAACAACAAGGTTATGTGGAAGTACTGGCCATTCTCTACCAGTGACCTGTACAACTGGAAAACCCAGAATGCCCGGTTCTCTGACAACCCCAAAGACCTAACAGCCCTCCTAGACAGTGTCATGTTCACTCACCAGCCCACCTGGGATGACTGCCAACAGCTCCTCCGAATTCTGTTCACAACGGAGGAACGGGAGAGAATACAGGTAGAAGCTAGGAAGCTGGTTCCCGGAGATGACGGTCAACCAACATGCAAACCCTGACCTCATTAATGCAGCATTTTCCCCTGGACCAGGCCAGCGTGGGACTACAATACAGCAGAATGGTAGGGGAAAACTACTGCGTTTATACTCCAGACTCTAATGCGGTACTCTGGGCTGCAGCTCGCAAGCCCACCCGAATTGGCTAAGGTATACTCTGTTTTTACAGGGAAAAACAGAATCCCGCTGTTATATCTAGAAAGATAATGAAGACCTTTAGACAGTATTACACCTATAGATCCCAGAGGCCCCTGAGAATCAGGTAGCAGTTGTTATGGTCCTTTGTCAATCAGCGGCCCAGATATAAGAAAAATTACAAAATTAGAAGATTGGAAGGAAAACAGGTCCAAAGACCTTACTTCGCATAGCGCAGAGGGTTTATAACAACAGAGATGCTCCAGAAAGAAGACAAATCAGGGCACCGAGAAAATGACCAAGGTCCTAGAGCGTCGTCCAAAAGAACAACCTCCGCCGGACCGGATACCCAATCTATGCGTGCCCCTAGACGCAACTTGGGCAAAAATCAGTGTGCTTACTGATAAAGAAAGTGGCCACTGTGTTAAAGACTGCACCAAAAAGAACAGCACCACAGGCCAGGGGACAATGGCAGCAAATCATGCCAATATTGGTTACCTCAACGATGCCAGAATAGGGAAGACGGGGTTCGGATCCCCCTCCCCCGAACCTAGGGTAACTTACAAGTGGAGGGGATCCCAAGTCCAGTCCTGGTCAAGTACCGGGGGACTCACCCATTCGTCCTAACAAGCCCTATGGAAAGTTATTTCCCAATTCCATCCTGGGTTCAAGGAGCCACAGGAATTAAAAATATCCATGGACAACTCAGAGGACAGTGACTTGGAACCGGAAAGTTCCCACACCTTCCTAGTCCATCCCTGAAAGCCCTTGTCCCCTGTTGGGAAGAGATCTGTTGACAAAAATGGGGGCCCAGATCCACTTTCAACCGGAAGGGCCCAAATGATGATCCCCATAAACAAGCCACTATCTATCCTATACTAAACTATTAGAAGAAGGAATAATCGCTTCATCCAGGGGTTGACACCTCCTAACGCAGATATGGACTCCTGCTCCAAAATTTCCCAGAGCTTGGGGAAACGGGTCTAGTGCTAGCAAAACCACCGTCCCGCCATTTTTGTTGAGCCTTAAGCGAATAGACCCCTGTGCGGGTAGCCAATACACAATGGCTCTAGAAGCCAGAGAGGGAATTATGCCACACATACGCTGACTCTCCAGATCCATGGGAGTCTGCGCCCCTGCCACTCACATGGAACATCCACTGTTGCCAATACGAAAACTATAACAGTAAGGAATACCGGCCAGTACAAGGACTTAGGGAGGTCAACAAATGAGTAATAGACATAACACATGACAGTGCCAACCATACATCCTCTTCAGTACCTGGCCTGAAATCAATGGTAACGGTCTACGACCTAAAAGGATCTTTTTTAAGCCTGGCTTTAGCCCTAAAAGCCAAGAAATTTTTGCCTTCGAGTGGCACAGACTCTGAAAGAGGCATAAATGGCCCAACTGGACATGACCTAGATTGCCACAAGGATTCAAAACTCCCCAACTCTGTTTAGGAAGACCTACACGATAGACTTGGGTGAGTACCAGCCAACCCAATAGTAATCTCTCTTCAGTATGTTGATGATCTCTAATAGCTTGCAAAGTCCCCCAGAGGCCTGCATCCAAGGAACCAAAACCTCGCTAAAAACCTTGGGAAACCTAGTTAGTCGAGTCTCAACTAAAAAGGCCCAAATCTGCAGGCCAGAAGTAACCTACTGGGGTAATCACTAAGAGGGAGGTAGCGTTGGCTAACAAATGCCGAAAAGAACTGTCCTACAGATCCCCAGACCACAGCAACACGCAGGTGAGAGAGTTCCTGGATCTGCAGGTTCTGCACTTTGTGGATACCCTGGCCTTCGCTGAACTGGCAAACCTCTTATCAGCTACCAAAGAACAACAGGCCTTCAATTGGACTGGAAGAGGCTGAGCTGGCTTTCAGCAAATAAAACTGGCTCTGCTCTCAAGCCCTGCACTGGGTCTCCGGATGTTCTAAGCCTTTCACTTATACGTAGACGAAAGGCCGGGGCAATAGCAAAGCAGTTTTAACTCAAAATTTGGGTTCCTTGCGTAGGCCAGTTGCATATCCTCAAAGAGACGGACTGGTGGCTGACCGGATGGCCCTCCTTGCCATCCGGGATGATTGCAACGACAGCCCTGATGGTCAAAGATGCTGATAAAATTGGCATGGGGCCAGAATTACAGGTCCACCACCCCCCACACTGCGAAGGCATCCTTAGACAGCCCCCCTGACTGATGGCTCAGTAATGCTCAGCTACCATTACCAGGGACTGTGGCTGAACCCCCTCAGAATAATATTCAAACCCCCAATGCCTAAACCCAGCCATCGTTACTGCCAGACCGCGGACCTACAGTAAGCCGCCCAGCAACTGCGCTGAAATACTAGCCCAGTACATGGAGTCAGAGAAGACCTCCAGGACCGGCTGCTGCCAGATACAGACCTCACCTGGTCACTGACGGGAGCAAGCTTTGTTCACCAAGGACAGAGGTATGCGGGGCGGCAGTAACATCAGAGAACCGAAATAATTTGGGTGAGCCATTACCTCCGGGAACAGCGGTCAAAGAGCTGATTAATTGCTTGGCCAGCCCTAAAACGGCAGGGCCGTAAACTGACAGTATATATCGACAGCCGGATACGCCTTTGCCACCGCCCACATCCCATGGTGCTATAACAAAGAAAGGGGACTTCTCACAGCTGAAGGAAAAACATTAAAACAAAGAGAAATCTTAAATCTTCTGGCTGCCCTTTGGGAACTCCAAAAGCTGCTATACGTACCACTGATCCGGGACATCAGAAAGCCGCTAACCCGGTCACCGAGGTAGACACCTGGCCGATCAGACTGCGAAAAGAAGTGCCAGACGCACCCCTCGCTACTGACTCTTCAGCTGCCCAATCCCGGCCCCAGAAGAATTCCGCCTCACCCCAGACTACTCAGAGGACGCCTTCGTGGATGAGTAAGCTCCCTGGAACACAGGTCCAGTAATCTGTGGTGGAAAGATCTAAACAAAATACTATACTCCAGAAAAGCTAGGACAGCAGGTAATAGAAAACATCCATTGGAGCACTCATCTAGGCACACGGCGGATGCTAGATTTAATTCAACATACTGGACTAAAAATCAAAAATGCCTCTGAAAAAATAGACGCCACGGTTAACAACTATGTAGTGTGCCAACTCAGTAACGCCAGACATGGGACCCAAACCATGGGAAAAAGAAAAAGGGGAGATAGACCTGGGATATATTGGGAAATTGACTTTACTGAAATAAAACCAGGAAAATATGGATAGAAATATTTATTAGTTTTTATAGATACATTTTCAGTATGGGCGGAAGCTTTCCCGATGAAAAAAGAAACTGCACAGATCGTAACCAAAAAGATCTTAGAAGAGATCTTGCCCAGGTATGGTTTTCCAGTCATGATAGGGTCGGATAACGGGCCGGCCTTCGTTGCAAAGGTAAGTCAGGAATTGGCTTCCATACTCGGGGCTAATTGGAAACTACATTGTGCCTATCGACCCCAAAGCTCAGGACAGGTAGAAAGAATAAATAAAACATTAAAAGAGACCCTAACTAAATTGACCATGGAGACTGGCACTAACTGGGTAGTCCTCCTCCCCTACGCTCTGTACAGGGCACGTAACTCTCCCTATAAACTAGGACTTACCCTTTATGAAATGTTTGGCAAACCACCCCCTATTATCCCCAATCTAAAAGACAACCTCCTCAAAGCTGACACAGATAATGGTCTTGAACTTTTGTTTTCCTTACAAGCCCTACAGAAAGTTCATGAAGAAGTTTGGCCAAAATTAAAAGAACTGTATGAAGCTGGGCCTCCACCCATTCCACATCAGTACAAACCGGGAGACTGGGTCCTTGTCAAGTGCCACCGACAGGAAACCCTAGAACCCCGGTGGAAAGGACCATTCCAGGTGATCCTGACTACGCCTACAGCTCTCAAAGTAGAAGGTATCGTCGCCTGGATCCATCACACCCACGCCAAGCCTGTAGACCCGTTCTCAGACCTTGTTAAATCCTCAACGGGTGAGACAGCGACCTGGACAGTTGATCGGACTAACAAAAACCCTTTGAAGCTTGTTCTGCGCCGTCAACAACCCAAACTGTAACTATGACACTTTTTCTCTTATAGCTCTTTTACTCTTATGGACACCCTGTTGGGAAACTCGGGCAAATCCAGCCACATCCCCCTTCGCCTGGCGTTTCTTTCTGACTGAGAACTGGACCAATTATGCTCAGACAGAACAAAAGGGCTATCTATTAGGCACTGCCGATTGTCCCCCCGGGGGTTGTAGCTCCCCCATCTATCTAAATTTCACTGACTTTAAAAACCACCCAGGAAAAGCAGCACCCGCAATTTGCTTTCTTTTTGATCAGACATACTCTTATTGTAATAATTCATGGGTAGAACAAAGTGTCGGCTGTCCATATAGGTCCTGCAAAATCCACACTGTTAAAATCCTAAAAGCTTCTGAGTCCCTACCCACTCAAACATGGCAGTCACATAATTTTTTTAAAACTACATCGGGCTACACCTGGGTCATTTGGGACCCCTGGGACCCCCGGTGGACATCCCAACAAAAAGGAGCCATGTACTTAACTTCAGGGACTACCTGGCCCAGCAGCTGTCTCTTCCTTTGGCGCTCCCTCATTCAGATCCAGACCACCCTCCACACAGCTATACAGAACCAGGAAAAGGAGTTAAACGTCCAACTTTCAACTTTAACTTCTACCCATTCCTTTTCCTGGTTATCCCTACTAAAAGAAGGGTTAGAAATTGCAAATGCTACTGGCTTAGGCAACCTCTCTGCATGCTTCCTCTGCGCAGCCTTAGGGCGACCACCGCTAACAGCAGTCCCACTTCCGGGTCCTCCTAACACTTCTCTCAGCCCTAATAACAGCCAAATATCAATCCCTGATGTCCCCTTATTCCTGAACCCTGGACAGACACAGGTCTCCTTCTGTTATTCAAGCACTGGCTCTAGCCTCTGTAATACAACTTCTACTCCTAACTCAACCCTCTTCACCCCTCCCGGTTCCTTTTTCTGGTGCAATGGGACCCTGTCCAAGAACCTTTCCACTAAGGCCACTATGGCCCTACTGTGTCCCCCTGTCACGCTAGTCCCCCAATTAACCTTGCGCACTCCTGCAGAATTTTCAAGATGGGACTCCGCCCCTTCCCCCAGACCAAAACGAGCTATATTCCTTCCCCTAGTAGCCGGAGTCTCACTCACTACATCTCTAGTTGCTGCAGGCCTAGCCGGGGGAGCTCTGGGGCACTCCCTTATCAGCACTGCAAAACTCTCTCAACAATTCTCCATAGCTATGGAAGCTTCTGCCGAATCCCTTGCCTCATTACAGAGACAGTTGACTTCCCTTGCCCAAGTTACCTTACAAAATCGCGGTACACTAGACCTATTAACGGCCAAAAAAGGAGGAACCTGTCTCTTCCTCAAAGAAGATTGTTGTTTCTATATAAACGAATCTGGACTCGTGGAAACATGAGTTCAGCAGCTGCACAAACTCAGCTTAAAGTTGCAGAAACAACAATTCACTTCTGCCGCCAACAGCTGGTGGAATTCCTCTATATACTCCCTTTTAGTGCCCCTCATAGGACCGTTCATAAGTATACTTCTTCTTCTCACTATAGGACCATGTATAATAAACAAACTAACAAACTTCATAAAAGAAAGACTCAACACTGTTCAGCTTATGGTCCTGAGAGCCCAATACCAACCTGTAGTCACTGAAACCTTTGAGTCAGACACATAAGACCCAAGATTGGCTCTTGAGATACCAGAGAGAGGGGGAAATGTGAGATCAGAGGCGGCCAGAAAACTCCCCCAGGCTAAAACAACAAGGTTATGTGGAAAGTCCCTAGCTGCATCACGGCCGTTTGTGGTCTGGCCAAAGGGTGGGAATGGCCGTTATGGTGTAACCAAAGAGCGGGAACCAATGAACAACTGACTAATGTATAACTTTAAATGTCAGCCAATTGTAAACTTACAACTGTAAAAATCCCCTGTTTCTCTGTAACTTGTTTGTGCCTGTCTATAAAAATGGCTGAAACACCGAGCCCGGGGTCTCTCCCTAGGAACTGGTGTCTAGCGGGAGAGATCCGAGTTCGAACTCGAAATAAAGCGAACTCTGCTGCTTGGCTTTGACTCTGGACTCTGGTGGTTGCTTTTGGGTCATCGTGGGTCTGGGCATAACAATATGATGAGAAAAATGTATTTCTGCAGTTAAATGAGAGTATAAGAACACTGGGGAATCCTTATTTTTTCTTAAACCTTTCATCTCGTGTATTAGGAGTCTCTAAAGATAGAGAACCAATAGGATATACTTATATTTGAAGGGGATTTTATTAGAAGAATTAACTCACTGCCACAAGGTGAAGTACCACAATAGGCTATCTGAAAGCTGAGGAGCAAGAAGCCAGTCTGAGTCCCCAAACCTCAAAAGTAGTGCAGCCGGCAGTCTATGGCTAAAGGCCCGAAAGCCCCTGGAAAATCACTGGAGTAAGTCCAAGAATCCAAGAGCTGAGTCTGATGTTTGAGGGCAGGAAGCAGCCAGCATGGGGAAAAAGATGAATGCTGGAAGACTGAGCAAGTCTGGTCATTCCACTTTCTTCTGCCTGATTTATTCTAGCTGCACTGGCAGCTGACCCAAATTGAGGGTGGGTCTGTCTCTCACAGTCCACTGACTCAAATGTTAATTTCCTTTGGCAACACCCTCACAGACACACCCAAGAACAATACTTTGCATCCTTCAATCCAATCAAGTTGACACTCAATATTAACCATCACATCTCCTGACCAAGTAATATCCAGGAAAAAAAAAAAAGACAAAACCCAAAAAACTAGTGACTCAGGGGATTTTCTGTTGTGCCAGGACTCTTTCCTCAATGACTTTTATTCAAATTTTGGGTGGAGCCCATTGTTTCAATGCCAGGTCCCTATATTACTATTTTTTTCTTACAATTTCAACAGATTCCATTTTCTAATTAGAAGATTGGTAATAACAAAATATTTTTAAAAAATATATTGAATGAGAAATTTTGTCATCTCAATGTGCATAATTATAATACACTATGACACAAAATGTGGATAAATATTAAGTAGTTATGTTATATAGTCTTCAGAAGCCGTTAGATTTATGCTATAATGATTATCCATAATACATCTGAAAATTAAGGACTTAGCAAGATATAAAAGTTGATCACTGGTGTGTGTGGCTTGTTTAATCTCTAGTGAAACAAAATAAAAATGCTACTCTCAGTACTATTCCCATATGCAACATAATCAAATAATCTGTCTCAATAATGTATGTTACAATTAACACAAATTGGAAAATCTCATTCCTAATTTTCCAGATATCTTGCTGCTTGTTTGAGGCAATGTTTAGAGAGTCAAATAGATTTCTTATGCTTAATAAAAGTGAACGATTATTTACTCATATATGATTAGATAGGATCATACATTATTTGTATTTACTAACCTAATATCTTTGTAAAGTATATTTTATTTCATAATCTATCACTGTGCTTCAAAAATGCCTATGGAGTAATAGTCTCCCTCAAGCTGTCTTGGAAATCATCAGCTTTAATTCTTCTTAATGTTCACATTTTCTGATAGTTAAGAGGAGGTATAGAGGTGTTGATAGGGATTTTTCATATTTTACCTTATTTCTAGCAATCAGGTTTTAATCAAATGTAATTTTCAACTCTGCATCTGACTCTTCAACATTGTTAAAATTCAGCACTGATTTTACTATTACCAGCAGCTGGCTGCAGAGGAAGGAATGGAAAAAAAAAAACATATTCATGCTTCTAAAAATATGGGGATATCGGTATACAAAGACTATGCAAATAAAAAAAGTACACGTAATATCATGTTGTGCATACACACACACGTAAACATAACGCACAAACACGGGGCAGTCCTTAATATGACTCCCACTGATGGGAGTGGTTCCTGCAGGTGAATATTTCCCCTCAGGCAATATTGGAGACTGGAAGTTTCATGTAAGGAAGATTTATATTGAGAATGCTGCTTGTTGAAAACTCTAAGAAGGCTTATTGACCATTAACATTTTAGTATGCCTTTTGGTTATCCACAAGTTTATGACTAAAATAAGTTAAGGCATTAACCACATAAATATGATTTTTTTCTCAATTATTGGCATTATGTGACATTCTTTTCAACCATTACTCCTCCTGGATTATATTGTGAAGAAAGGAAATGAGAGAGGACTGACTGATTGATTGATTGGTTGATTGTGAGAGTGCAGAGGGAAGGTTTACAAGTCAAAAAACTGCAGTTGCCAACATGGAGATGATCAGCCAGGGAGGGAAGGCTTAGGAGAAATGACTAGCAGGGGTTTACATAGGGTCATAGTCTGGTGGTGGCATTAATGGAAGATTGAGGAATAAGTACATTAAATATAGATTTTTGTGCTCCTTAGACACATTTAAAAAATATTTTGTCTTATTTTCTTTGTATTCTAGTGACTGTGGAAATTCCAGTGGTTTAACAGAAATGCACATTTATATTACTGAAAGCTGATTGAGAGCAATAATTTTAACAGTAGGAATATTGGATCTCTACTCAGAGGACCTAGTATGAATGTGGACTCATTACTTTACAGTTGTGTAAATTTTGGAAACAATATGATAATATGTCTATAGAAAAATTGTCATTTTAAAATATTTTCAATATGATAATTTTGGCAAGTTTTGTTTTCAGGACACATATTTTGAAAATTAATTTTATTTTGATTTTGAAGAAATAATTTGGAACTCATACTATTAAATAAAAGGCTAAGTTGTTTTCCTTTATTAAAATAAGCAATAAATTTCCTTTCTAGAAACTTACAGATATTTTACATTACTTATCTATATTATACTTGTAAATTAATGGACAAAAAATAAAACATTGAAGAGTAACAATTTGTGTATAAAATGCTTTCAAATGTGTTTGTCATTTATTAGAGTTTCTCAAAACTGTAACAAGCACTTAATATTTCTATTTTTACTGTTATAAAACCCTACTTCACAATTTTATTGAGGAATAATTTCATAGTGTAACCTAGAATAAATCCTTTTAATTTTAAAGTTGTGTAAGATACAGATGTATTGACTAAACTTAATTTAACTTGGATGACATAATGCTTAGAGAACAAATTGCAATCAAAATGGGAAATATAAAAATAGCATTTAATTAAGAAAATATCTTGTACAAATGTGAAGCTTCTTGTCATCTGGATGTCCTTGTACATCTCACTGGGCTCAGTGGGTTATGGAGAATTCTCTGACATATTAAGGTTAAAAATTGTGCAATTTTATTCAAAGACTGCTGGATATGTCAGCACATAGATGGGTTGGTGAAAAATGTATCAACTTGAAAACATTTAACTAGTGGAATTTTTATTCCACTTTTACTCACCCTTCTAGTTATGTGGTGTTGCCACTTCCTGAGTCTTTTGTGAATGTATGCTATAAATCATCACGCTTCTCCACTTTTCTCACTGCCAGTTTCAGATTCCAACTTCTCAGATCTCCCAAGTCTGTTAATACTTGTTTGTTTTTTAGTTTCTAAGATTTTGTCTGTTTTCTCCTCCTGTCTTATTCTAGTGGGTTGCTAGCTTTAACAAATATTTTACTAACTATTTGTGGGATTTCAGGAGAGAGTACAGGTAAATCTATGTAAATTAATTCATTATCTTCAACTGGAATGATAATTTTTATTATTTTATATCTTTCATTTAAAAAGCTATCAAAATTCTTTTCTACTTCTCTACAGAACTGCTTTCAAGTATAGCTTATTCTCAGCTTTAATCTTAAAGGTACATCCAAAATATGTGCAGACTCTGCCTCCCATATCAGGATTATATTACAATTCCGACCTTTGGTTTGTTAAAAATATAAGTTTATCAACAGATGCTAGCTAGGCCTGTGGTCAGCTATCCTTCTAGGGAAACATTCTACATTATAACATATTGCACTACTTTTCATTTAAATATACAAATATTAGTTAAGCCTCTGCTGTCTTCAGGTTGATCCTTACATTCTAGAATTGCCTTGATAATAATTTTCAGTACAGGGCTTTATATAATATTGTAAAGCCAATGGGAGACTTTGAATATTTGATATTTTAAAATTTCAATTTTTGAAAGTTAGGGAAAAGTGAAAATAATGCAATTAGCTGCATAACTTAGTGAAAAATATAAGAGCGTAAGAGAATATTATGCTTCACTCTATAAGCATGTCACTGTGAATGTAGAGTCAAACAAATGAAATCAAAAACGAAAAAGACACATTACAAATAATACTATGGAAATATAAAGGATTATAAGAGATAGAAAATGAGAAGACTGAATCAGTAACAATGTGTTTCTTATCAAACAAAATCCCCACTGATGGCTTCACTGCTAAATTCTACCAAAAATTAATGAACTAATACCAATTCTTATCAAACTCTCCCAAAAGATTAAAGAGGAGGGGATACTTCTAAATTCATTGCATGAAGTTAGCATTACCCCATTACCCTTATATCAAAGCCAGATAAGGTCACAATAAAAAGAGAAAATTACAGACCATTGTCCTTGGAACATAAGATACTCCTACATACGTCTCACAAAATACTGGCAAATCAAAATTTAACAACACATTAAAATGATTGTTTTCCATGAACAAATGGGATTTATCCCAGCAATACAAGGATGGTTCAACCTACCCAAATCTATAATTGTGACACATTACATTAACAGAACGAAGGACAAAAATCATATGATCATCTCAATAGAAGCAGAAAAATCATTTGACAAGACTCAGTATTCCTTGTATTCTTGAAGATTGCAAAAAGTATACATTTTAAGTGTTACTAACACAAAAATTGATATGTGAGATGATGTATATGTTGATTGGCTTGATTTAGCCATTTTACAATGTATAAATATTTCAAAATATTGTGTTGCACATGATAGATATATACAATTTGTGTCATTTAATATATTTAATTTAAATTCTAAAAATCTGTTAATCTGAAGACACTAAAGTAAATAAAGGAGAGAAAAGTCAGAAACAGCGAGAAGACATTTGTATAACATATAACTGACAGAAGATAGGTATCCAAAGTTCACTACAAACAGATAAGCTAAAACTTCAATAGTCTAATAAGAAAAAAAGCAATTAATCCAGTCAAATAATTGTGTAAAGTCTTAGAAAAACTCTTCTTGAAAGAGAAAATACAAATTTCTAATAACATGGGACAAAATGCTGATATTTATTAGTATGCAGGGAATACAATATCTCTGATTAAGATTTTTTATATAACCACCTTATTGGCAGAAATCCTTTTTTTTTTTTTTTTTTTTTTTTTTTT